>NW_006787415.1:872944-901955 GCF_000442215.2 Lipotes vexillifer
TCCTGCTGTGGTGGAAAGAGCTCATGGTAAGATCTGAGCAAGTTTCACATGACCTCCTCTTGCCTAACCAGGTTACCATCCTAAGAATGTCAGGTAGTCTTTTAATGTAGTTTATATCCCAGTCATTTACAGTATTTTTTTATCTGATGTTGAGGCTGAATTGTGGCATTCTATAATGGTATGTTTGAACTCAACTGAAGACTTGGTTTGGAGATATGTCACAAGTCTCTTTGCAAGGATGGCCTGGACAGTATAACAATGAGCCAGGGCAGTCCCTTAACACTTAAATCAGCCAGTTTTTAGTGACTCTTTTAAGTGCCTTTATAATAGAAACTTCCTTTGCACCATTAGGGTGTCTATAAAAGTTCCTTGGCTTGTCCATTATTTTAGGGTTCCTTCTGAGATTAGGAAGACTCACTATTTTCAAGACATCTCAATGTCATGGACACCCAGAGATATATTTATAGTGTATTTATAAATCAACTTTTTTTTCTCTAGCTAGTTGGAAACTTCTAGTGAAGGCAATCAGTTTTGTCATTTGAACTGATTTACCTCTCATTATGGGATTATATTCTGAGGATGAAGTCAAATCTATAACAGAATAGCCAGACTAATAATTTCTCATTTCTGTACGTGACCCATCAATAAAGAGTCAAGTCTAGATTTTCCTAAGAAGTTTCTTATAAGTGTACTTGGGGCATGGACAATTCTGAGACAGATACTAAACACTTACTTGTTTCTCTTTCTTTTGATAAAAGCAGCAGAGAGTTTGATGTTTACGTGTTACTATGATGAGTAGTAACATATAAAGGAGAATATAATATTCATGAAATGTAAGCCAGCTTGTGCTGAAATAAGTATTTTTCAGTAAGTTTCAAAGTTTATTCAGTCAGAGGAACCTTAGACTCATGAAAGATCTCAAAAATTATGTCAACAGAAGCCTTCCTGTGTTGTACAGCAGCTTCTACAGCTTGAGGAAAGATGGGATAGCCTTTGTTAATGGATCAAGAGAAAGACTGTAATTGGCTATAAACCTGACCAGATGGTGTATGAATGCATAGGGAGAACTGTTTGTGGAGTTAGGCAAACCTCAAGTAGGGAGTTGTTAGAGCTAACTTCAGTTTGCAAAATGCAGTCTCTTGTTGGGAACCTAACGGGAGAAAATGATTTCAGAGAAAGTGGGAACCCAGTGTCTGAAAAAGCTCGTGAGAACTAAAATTCTCCTGAGTGGTCTCTTCATTACCTGCCTAGGGGTGCTTTCAATGACTTAAGGTCAATTAGAGGTAAGAGGCTTACCTCCTGAGGCATATTATGCCTTAGTCAGGCAGCAAATTATAGTTGTTGTTTTTTTTTTTCTTGATACTTCGTGTTCTTTTTGTCGAAGATGAGTTTTGGAATTTTTTTTTTTTTTTTTGCGGTACGCGGGTCTCTCACTGCCGTGGCCTCTCCCGTTGCGGAACACAGGCTCCGGACGCGCAGGCTCAGCGGCCATGGCTCACGGGTGCAGCCGCTCCGCGGCACGCGGGATTCTCCTGGACTGGGGCACGAACTCGTGTCCCCTGCATCAGCAGGCGGACTACCAACCACTGCGCCACCAGGGAAGACCTGGAATTTTTTTTATCTTAAGTTTTGCCAAAGATAATCCACATTTTTGGATGAGGGTGGAATTATTGGTGAATTCGAGATCTTGCAGAGCCTGTGAAAAGACAAAACTCCTTAAATCTTGGTGGCACGACAGTCCATGTATACTAGTTGATTCTCCCAAGTAAAAGTGAACAAGTGTTGACTACCTAAATGTAAATGGATTTGAAAGAAAGAACTTCAATCCATAACTGTAAAATATGTTTCAGGTGGAGTTGAAGGAAAAATAATACTTACAAGGGCTACTGCAGGGATGAGTCCTTTGTTAGTCCTTCAAGAAAGGTCTTATTCCTTCTTTTTCTTCTGGTTTCAAATGGTGTTGTACAAGTTTGGGGAAATGTTTGGATGTGTCAATATGTACTTGGTGGGTTTAGCTTCAATAATCTTAGCAATACAGGTAGAATTTTTGGCCCATAAGGAGTCTGGTATCTTGTAGAGATCTTAAGGCTATGTCTAAGTGCAAGGTAAGTATGTGTCCAAATTAACTGTGACTGTACTGGCAGTAGGGAAGACCTCCTAAATTTAAAACATACTTTCTGAGGATCTCACAATTTGGCATTTCTACTTACATAATAAATCTCTTCAGATTAAATTGTTTGATATGGTATTATAGAGGAGAAAAACATTTTTTAAGGCAAAGGACAGCAGATATTCGACTAAAAATTAATAAATGTTTCAGTATTTTAAACCAATAGATTCCAGCTGAATAGTCCTATATATACTTTGTGTATCCCTAAAAATCATAGACTCAGAGAATTTAAAGCTACAAGAGATCTTTAAAGTACATCTATTTTAACCCTTTTTACTTACAATGAGGACCCTAAGAATGTTGAAACAAGAATAACATTTTACTTCTCTTTATATCTCTTTTCAACATTTTTTTTTTTTAATTTTTGGCCGTGTTGTGTCTTTGTTGCTGTGCACAGGCTTCCTCTAGTTGCGGCAAGTGGGGGCTACCCTTTGTTGCAGTGCGCGGGCTTCTCATTGTGGTGGCTTCTCTTATTGTGGAGCATGGGCTCTAGGCACGTGGGCTTCAGTAGTTGTGGCTTGCAGGCTCCATAGTTGTGGCTCACGGGCTCTAGAGTTCAGTCTCAGTAGTTGTGGCGCATGGGCTTAGTTGCTCCGTGGCACGTGGGATCTTCCCGGACCAGGGCTCGAACCTGTGTCCCCTGCATTGGCAGGCGGATTCTTAACTACTGTGCCACCAGGGAAGCCCATCTTTCCAACATTTTTATAGACAGTTTTTGACTCTGGTAAAGTGTCTTATATAGAGTTTAAACACTCAGCAATTATTATAAATATAATGAAACCTAGATGTTACAGGATGATGAAGTTTCTGCTGAAGTTACTCTCCTAGAATAAAGCTAATTGTGTCATTCTCTAGTTTAAAATTATCTTCTACTTTTTGCTTTGCTTCCAGAATAATTTTCAAACCACATAGTTTGGGTTACATTGTCATTTACAACATGGCACCCAACTACTTCTTTAGTCACTACACTCCAAGTGTCCTACACTATTACTATTATCACAATGCAAATCTCATCATTCATCCAACAAGCCTTACTATATTGAATATATATTCATAAGGTAAGTTAAGAAAGGAAATTTTCCAAATTCTCTTAGCAGTTGTTCTTGTTAACAGCATCTATACTTAAGAATTTTCTACATATTTATATTTTAAAGGTATCTTGTTATATTATACCTATTTTGTTCTCTTCACTGAAGATTAAAATATACAGTCCAAACCTACAATTTTATAATGTACTTGACAGTATGCAATTAGGTAGTCTTGGAACTTTTCTTCTTAAAAATAAATATTTCAATCTTCTATCATCTATCTACCTTTTTTAGCCCTTTGAGTTACTATTGTAGTTTCCTCTATACTCTTTCCAAGTTCCTTTCACATAGAAAATGTGATGTATCACATAAAATAGTTTATAGTATTTGTCAAGCATTCATTATAAGACTTAGTCTAACAAAGTGGTGATGCGATCTACCCTCCTGTTTATGCATGAATATGTATTATGTTTGCATTTTAACAGTGGCAGTTCATGACAGTCATAGCCACCGATGAGTCATTTTCTTGATTGATTATGTTAGGCCTGTTTTGAGCTGTACAACAAAACTATGGAATATGCATAACTGGATTCTATAGTTTAAGACAGGAGCAGATATTCAGAGCTTGTATTCAACCTATTAAAAGAGGGAACCAAATAATAAGTCATCTATGATGTCTTTTTAGAGTAGTTTAGCAACAAGTATTGCCTTATAAAAGTTGAACTTCAGCTTCACTGAAGAATGTTGCTGTTTCACCTACATTCACATTGGAAAATGAATGACAACAGCTGTCTTTTATAATCATTTTAGTTAAATTCCAATCATGTTTTCCAACAAATGAAATTTTGACTCTAAAAAGCTCTCTTTCCAGAGACTTCCATTTTACATAATGAAAGTGTGATCCAGGTCATAATATTGTCCTGGTTACTTCCTGTTTGAGTAGCTGTTACCCCCTCTGCCAATGATACCCCATATCTATACTCCCCACATATGTATTCCAAATGATCATTGACAGTAAAAGAGTCATATGACTCAAGTAGGTGTAACCTCCTTCTTCCACAGCTCCAGGCTGTCAGCACAGTGGCCTCAATGATCCCTTAATTAATGAGCCTTAGCTTTTATGATGTTGTTGTGATTCCTTAGTGCCCATGAATTCAGATACTTGACTGTCTTGAGTTTCCTTTTCTGAGAGAGAATGACCTAGGTTTTTTTCTGCCTCTTGTAAGAATTGTGGAGTTGGAAGATGATCTATATTGAAGAGACATCTAGACTATGAATGTTTTTGATGGTGTTATGCAAGTTATGTGATCATTCTAGGGTGAATTGTTTTCCTTATCAGTGGCAGTGATAAGAATACCTATCCATCTCACAGAATTGTTGTAATATGTTCTTTTAAAATAATATTCATGAGAAGTTTTTCTTTGTTTTTAGTTTAAAATCGTATGTAAATGTAAAATGGCATTGTGATTTCACTTCCTCTTCAATCAGTACCCTCTACTGGTTGTTCTTTTCCAGAAACCACGTTCAGAGGTCTACATCAAGGTCTGGAAGAATGGTAGGCTGAAAAGCAGATGAGCTGTTAGCAGTTACATAGCCTCACTCACGTTGAGCTGCTAGGGCTTCTTCACATATTAAGAACCTACATACTATTATCAGATTAAAATAAAACAATCCTGAGACCTCACCCTTATGTATAACAGATTAAATGTTTAAATGTTTGCCATTATAATATTTATACAATTTACAATTAGCCTCAGTGCTTGAGTGGACAGTTTTATGTGAGTTCATGACCATCAAGAATCTATTATTGATGATGACACTTAAAGAATATTAGCACTCGCCATTTCTAACCCTTGACTAGTTGGTATAAAGTCAAATTTTCCCTCATATAGCCTATATGTTGACTGAATATCTACTCTCTACTTCTTGATTATTTTCAGAATCTCTCTGTTGTTGGGAGCAGCTATGTGCCTATCCAAAAAATTATATTTTCTGGCCTCCCTTGTTTATGGGGGTGGCTACTAATATGTGAGCAGAACCTACTGAGTGAGCTTGGGGAAAATTATTTAAGAGCTCTGGAACTAGCAGGGGATCTTTTGCTTTTCTCTTTTCCTTTATCTTCCTATCTGCAATGCAGTCATGATTATGGGTGCACAGTAAACCATCTTGTGTGCATATAATGAATTTGAGGATAGAAGATAAACATTAAGGATCGTGGAGCAAAAGCATATGAGGAACCTGGGCCCTGACAAGTTTATGAAGTGAGGGACTTCTCTGACGGTCCAGTGGTCAAGACTCGGCGCTTCCACTGCAGGGGGTACTGGTTCGATCACTGGTTGGGGAAATAAGATCCCGCATGCCTCGTGGGGGCGCAAAAAGTTTATAAAGTTAGCATCCTAGCTCACGTTATGTGAGAGCAAAAGACATTCTGAAATTAAGTATAAGCCACTGTTACATTTCAAGTCTCTGCTATAGGCAGCTCAGTATAATTCCTAGCATTTATTGCCCTTCATAAAATAGGCATATTTATTTTTCTTTCTTTTCACATAATCACAAAACAAAACAAACAACGGTAACAAAAAAGACATACCACTATATGTATGTTTCTGCTAGTACACATGTAAGCAAATGGATCCATGATAGAATATGAAGAAGTTGGACAACCTATATATTAATATTTTCACTATGACTCATATTCAGGCATTCACAGGTGTTGATTACAACAGTTGCTATAAAACGTTTGTTTCAAATTTGAAATGGATTCACTTTAAATGCAAAGAAAAAAATGAGTCTTTAACAAAACTTTCTCCTCTGGAGACTGATGCTGGGAAATGTCAAAACAATGGGCAAAGTATGACTGAAGGGCCTCCAGTGACTGCCAGGTCCTAAGTGTTCCAGAAGATTAGCACTGTCATAAGCTTAATTATGGTGGATGGTGATTAGGCATTATCTTTGGCTGTTTTCTCTGGCTTTCTTTTTCTGACAGGTCCCTCATAATTAAACCCAAATTGGAATGAAAAAATAAGAAAATGTGCCATTTTAACCTACTTCTTAAAAAAGAAGTCAGCCAGAATCACACATCAGTTCATGTTTATTCAGCTTGAACAAGGAAAGCAATGCCATTGGAAATTAATCAAGTTTCAAAAAACAGAAACAAAAAGAAACTGTGTACCTTTCAGATTTATGTTTAAGCAGAAGCCGTTGTTCTGTTTCAGGGACTAAGAAAGATTTAGACGTGAAAATATGCAAAACCATAAGCCTTTGGGAAGAAACAGAGGTATGGGGTAGGCGAGGGAGGCTTGTCAACATACGTATATGCATATAAAATATGTAATATAAAAATATTTGGAAGAAAAGGTAGCATAATGGAAAAATACAGAGCGGTTATTTGCTGTTATCAAAATAAGAGTGTAATCACTTATTCATATTTTCCTATACTTTCTAATATAATAAACATGAATCTTTTATATTAATAAAACTATTGAAGAAATATATTGACTAGAAATGGTGTTATCTGCCACTTTTTGATGTGTAATTCTTAGTCTGTAATAACCATATCCTCATTTTTATTCTCAGCAAAAAGCAGTATCAAGTCCTCATTCTTTATCATACTCCTTCATATACATTGTGGTGCTTTTAAAACTCTACCCATAGATGCTTTAATACTCCTTTATTCAAGAGGTAATGTTTCATTCTTCTACCTGTGAGCATGTGCTAGACTTAGCAACTTGCCTCTAACAAAAAGAATATGCCAGAAATATGTTGCTTCTGTGTTCAGATTAAAAAGATAGTGCCTCTTTTTTTCTCTGATCACTCCCCACGGGGGAAACCATCTGTCATATTGTTAGCAGCCCTAGGAAGAGACCCATATGACAAGGAATTAAGGCCCTCAGTGCAACAACCCATGAGCCACTGAGGCCTGGCAACAAGCAGGGGATAAGCTTGGAAGTAGATCCTTTAACCCCATACAAGTCTTGAGATGATGATACTGCCCTGGCCAACATCGTGACAACAACCTGATGAGACACTCTGAACCAGAACCACTCAGCTAAGCTGTAGCCTGATCCCTGACCTCAGATATTGAGATTAATGTTTGCTGTCTTGAGCTTCTAAATCTTGGGATTATTTGTTACACAGCAATAGATAACTAATACACACATACATGAGGGTTATCCAAAAACATTCTTGGAATTCTTGGATAAAATGAAATTCCCCAATCTCTAGCATCTCCAAAAACTAAAAATACGTATTATCCAAAATATGTGTAAATACCAGAAAGCTAAGCCAAACAGAGCAGCTATAAAATGGAGGAAGGGGTTCAACAACAATCCATATTGGCCATCAGAAATAGATAGAATTCAGAAATCGCACACAACACTTACTCCTGGTTTTCTGTTCTTCTCAAATCAACAGGTGGAAGTATAGGGAGAAAGTGACTGGACATGATTCTGAGAAAAATTCTTTAACACCCACCCTTTGAATATGAACCATAGGTTTCATCCCAGACTAGGAGGAACGAGAAATAGTGAATGGCTTTCAAGAGAATTTTTTGAAGGCCTATGGCCTATACTCTTATATTTGAATTTATATTGTCTATCATGTTTTCTGCTTTCTAGTTGTTTTGCCTCATCTACATTTTTCTCTCACTTCTTACATTTTTAAAAATTATTTTCTCTTCATTTTCTTCCCTCTTCTAGTTTGGAAATTGCAAAATATATTCCTGTTCTTCAATTGGCTTGGTTACATTAATAATTTCTGCAAGTATGCTTTACTTGAAATCTACAGTTATCTCTGCAGTTAAATCTACAATATCTCTACTCTCTTGCAGACTTCAGTGACTCTTGAATTTAAGGTCCATATGAGATACTCCAGGACCTTGTTAAAATTTAGCTTCTAATTGAGTAGGTCTAGGGTGGGCCTAAGAGCCCACATTCTCATCAGCTCCTGGGTGAGTGAGATGCTCCTGCTCCATGAGACACACTGTAAGAAGCTAGGCCTTAGGCCCATATAACTCCTGCATTCCTCTTTAGGATATATAGTCTCAACTTATTATTATATTTAAGCCTATGTGATTTTTCCTTTTTCAAAGTACTATAGATATTATTATTTTATGTGAAGGCTTATTTATAGTTTTCCATTTTCTCTGGTCTTCACTCCTTGTGTTTTATACCTGTCCTTTGGAGTAATTTTTTTCCTGTTTGATATAATTACCTACTAATAACAACTTTTCAATTTAAATGTTTCAGAAAACATCTTTATTTTGCCTTTATTTTTATTTATTTATTTTATAAATTTATTTATTTTATTTATTCATTTTTGGCTGCGTTGGGTCTTCATTGCAGTGCGTGGGCTTTATCTAGTTGCTGAGAGCAGGGGCTACTCTTCGTTGTGGTGCACAGGCTTCTCATTGTGGTGGCTTCTCTTGTTGCAGAGCACAGGCTCTAGGTGTGCGGGCTTCAGTAGTTGTGACACACGGGCTCAGTAGTTGTGGTGCATGGGCTTAGTTGCTCTGCAGCATGTGGGATCTTGCCAGACCAGGGCTCAAACCCATGTCCCATGCATTGGCAGGAGGATTCTTAACCACTGTGCCACCAGGGAAGCCCTTGCCTTTATTTTTAAACTTTGGTATGCATCTTAAAAAATAAGAGTATTTTCCTTCATAGCCAGAATATTATCTCATTGAAAGTAATACTTCCTTATTTATAAGAAATCTTATTTATAAGATAATATAGAGGCTATATTGTTATTTCTTATTCAAACTTTCCCAATTGTCCCAAAATATCTGAAACAAGAGAAACCCAATGCCATGGATTTAATTTGCTTCTGTGTCTTTTCAGTAAGGACCATTGTACAGTTGGATTTTTCCCCATGCAAGCAAAAATTAATCTCTAGTTTATGACTTTTGTGCCATACAAATAGATGTCCAGTTTCCCTTCATCCATTCGTCGTATGGTTTCAATACCAATTGATAATTGTTGCCAGATTTCTATTGCCATCAAGATCTGCAATAATCAATCATTCCTCCTAATTCTTTCACAGAATTTTCTAGCTTTCCCTTATTAAATGGGGCTATTTAGTACTCTAAACTCCAGTTGCTATCTAAATGAGGAATAAATTTTTAATTATTTCTCTTTAGTAGCCAAATTTCAAAGAAAAGAGTCTATTAGTAGTTTCTTTGAATAGACAGTTGAGATTTTTTTTTATTAAGTATCATCATAGGCCCAAGCATTTTCATAGATTGTGTCGCAATCATTTACAATAATTATTCTTTATTGAAGCCCAACCCAAACCGTCACAAATTTGACTAGTGGGAGGCCCTTTAACTTTGCATCTCTCCCAGCCCAAAGTGAATGTAATTTCATGTCTATCCTCAAGCAATAGATGAAGCACAAACCAAATTATACCTGGCACTCAAAGTGAATCTCTTAGAGGAAGATAACAAGTCTGAAATAAGCTGCAAGAGAATTTAAAGATACATCTAAAATGTGTAATAAAGAGAAAAGTATGAGGTTCTGAATACTATTATTCAGGTCCTCTGACTTTTGTTGAGAGGATTTTTATTTATTTCTCATTCCTTCATTTAATGAGAATTTATTAATTTCTCGCTGTATTCCAGCGATTCTGCAACTTGTTGAGGTTAAACTGAAGTCAAAACATGTATACTCTCTGTCCTTTTTGAGATTTGCTGCACTGGTGAAGGGTCATTAATCAAAATACTTTATTAATAAATTTTAAATGATCACTCTGATGGGTGCTGTGAAGGAAAGAGTAACAGTTTGGGGAACCAACTGACTTGGTCTGAGACTACAGCAAAAGTTTCCTTGAGAATGTGATACTCCATCTGAGAATAGATAAGTAGGACTTGCATAGGTGGAATTAAAAAGACTAACTCTAGGTAATGGAAGATGTGAATATTCAAATAAATAAAGTTCTACAATCAATGTCATTGAGAAATCAAGTGAACTGATACTGAAACCTTGTGAAAGCTATTTGGATGCAGGGTAAATGCACTTATTTGTATACAAATTAAAATATCTGAAAGCATATCTCATAATTATTAATAGAAGTTTACAGTGGAAAACTATGCTGGGATTTGATAAAGAGCAAAAGGGAATTGTTTGTTTTTAATCTTAAAATGTTCCCGTGTTGGAATTATTTTCATGCACCAGTATTATTTTTCAAATTCAAAAAAAGGAATTTGCATACAACTCGTAGGATTAAATTCTCAAATCCATTTTTGTTAGTTAAAAAAAACTGTAAGACAAAGTAAATGTATAGTCTAGCATTTTCATAATGCCATGATGGTATCCATGTATACAGAAAAATATAGATGATCACTGTGCAGGCAAACTAAGATAACTCAAGTAAATATAAATAATTTTTTTAAATAAAGACTCCTCTATACACCTAGAATAGTTACTCTGTACTGCTGGGTCTTGGAATTTTGTTTTGTCACTGGAATTTTCCTTCTTAAAAGGCATTATGGGGCTTCACTGGTGGCGCAGTGGTTGAGAGTCTGCCTGTTGATGCAGGGGACACGGGTTCGTGCCCCGGTCCGGGAAGATCCCACATGCTGTGGAGCGGCTAGGCCCGTGAGCCATGGCCGCTGAGCCTGCGCGTCCGGAGCCTGTGTCCGCAACGGGAGAGGCCACAACAGTGAGAGGCCCGCGTACCACCCCCCACCGAAAAAAAAATAAAAAAGGCATTATGGCAGGTATTAGACTATTACACTTTTATTGCACCCAGTCTTTATTTTGTTGTGTTGAAGTGTCCTGTAATTCAACTGAGAAGCTCTGATTCTCTATCTGCAATTTTTTAGAAACAGAACTAAACACTGGTTTCTCAAATGAAAGTTTTAAGCATAAAGAATTTAGTCTTTTCTCCTAAATGTATTCACTTCATTAGTTTTCGGAAGAAAGTACCCTAAATGGAGAAAGAGTAGAGATACTTGAAAACCTCAGAGTTCTTCAGAAAGACTTCCTTTGCATAGAATTGTTCATTAATTTCAACCGTAACAGAAAGTAATGGAAACGTGATCTGAATGGGTACCTGAAAATTGAGTAATAACTTAAAACTCCATTGAAGTTTTCATCAGATATAGGGTCCAGCTTGTTCCTTGTATTGTAAATGTTTAAATGTTGTGGATATTTCTGCCAAAATTAAAACTTTTTTCCCAAAGGAATAGTGGTGATATAATGTGAGTATGTTAAAAGCACTTCACCTTCTAATGGGTGGCATAAGTTTTTATAAATCATTTAAAATAAGACCAAGTGTTTTCACAAATACGTGTCTTTATTTAGAATATATGGAAACCTATTCCATCTGAAAGTTTATTCTTATTAAAAGTAGTTTTTCAGGGAATAAAATAACATTAAAGCTGGAAGTCTCTGGCACAGACGGCAGATTTTCTTTTAGGTGTTCCCAATTGTGTACTGTCTGTCCACCCTCAATCTTAGTAAATTTTGTTTTCAGATTTTCTTACTTTTGTACATATACCATTTACTCCTAGTTTATATGCTTGTATTTATAGCATTTTATAACTACTGAAATAAGTTCTGTGCCTGTCCAACTTCTTTTTTAAAAAGCTTAAAAATTAAGTCTAGAAATACGTTTTAATTGAAAAGCAACAGACTAAGAATTAACTTATGATCCTAAGAAAAAGAAAGAAGTAAAATCCTATAAAATTCTCAAGGTATTTCCCCTGTAAATATTTGAAAATTAATCTCTTGGCCTTTTTAGTGATTCGTGTATTGATATTTAGTAAGGAATTATTATTCCAAAAATATATTTTGTGATTTTGTAAGAAAAAACCTCTCTCTCAATGGCTTCGGAAGAGGGTTGTTACTCAAAAGAAAAGAGAGAGGGAGAGAGAAGGAGATAAAAAAAACTGATGTTATGTAATGTCTTCGAGACAAGATGAGGTTACTGTCATGTTTTCAGATAAATAAATTATGTACAGTTTAATCCATGAAATAAGATGAAGCCCAAAAAGGTCACAAAGATCCTGAGTTCTGCACTCTGAAACAGCTGTTCCCAAACTGATTTTTAACATGGAAACAATTTAAAATCCATTGTTTTTAGCACTTTCCTGGTCTTCTTTGAGAATACTTACATGGCTATATTTTTCTAATGTGACATATTTTAAATATGTATCATTAAAATTCTAATTCATCTTAAGCATGAGAATAAAGTTTAAAAGCTGTAATTAATCATTTTTATCTAAAATATTTAGAAGAAAAATATATCAACATTTCAGTCAATATCATTTAAAGTATATAGGTATGATATTACATATATATGCATATTTGTGTGTGAGATATAGACACATATGTGTATATATAAGCACATATACTGTTCTAAATTTATAATATATAGAAGAAAAATAAGATTTATATTCATGCCTTTTTATGAGCTTACTGTAGTGAATTCTTCTTCAATTGTCTAGAATTCTGCCTTCTTCCTGAAGGCCAAAGAATCATCACCTTCCTTTGTCCACATTTTTTTAAAAGTAAAGTGATAAAAATCAACTTAAATTTCTATCCCTAAACAAATATTAAATTGATACCTTATTAGAGTTGAATCTATTAGAGATAAATTAATCCTAGAGGGCTGAAAGAAGTAAATACAAGAGCAGAGATGTGTGTGTATGTTAAGAAACCTCATCCCTAATTTTTCTCTATTTCGAATTGACTCCTTAAAGTGCTCAGCAGAGTATGTGTCCCATATGTAAACCCACTGTGGTCACCATCAGTAGCTCCAACCCAATGCCATGACCCAGGATCAAACAAGTGTCTCAGTGTCCAATATGATCATCTTACATATCCAGGGCACTCCAGAGTATTCTTTGAGTCAGCTCACTTTTTAATCAGCGTTTTAAGATTTCCCAAGCATTGTCCTGGCTCAAGATTTTACTGTAGGTTTTTTTATCTTAATTTTTTAATATATCCTCACCACCCCTATCGCTCCTAAGGTCTAATGTTTCCCCTCCCTTGGTGTGAAGGTGGTTGTTATCCCTCTACCACCACAAAATTAGAGTGTCCCATTTTAATTGCTATAACTTTAATTTTTACCCAAATATCCCCTATCCATGCCCAGAACTTTTATCAAGAAGGGACGGGTACAAGACGGGAAAGTGTATTTTTCTGAAACATACAGAGACCCATTATAACCCACATTGCCACACGTAGCCCCTTGGTGAGCAGTGTACTTATCCAAGTGGCCATTACACTTATGGTCTAAGATCATGTCAGTCCAACAAAAAATCCAGATAGCCGAATCAGAATCAAGTTTGAATTCCTTGGATCCCCCTTTGGCCAGGCTGTCATTTGGAGAATGTACCAGCCAGGCTGGCCTGAAGTTGCCATTACTAGAAAGAAAGGAACGTCATGTCCAGAAACGGTCCTGGCAGAATCCTGAATTTTCCAAATTAATGTATACGTAACCCTCTACTTTTTTTGGTCTGATCATTACGCAGGAAGTGGCCAGAAGGAGATGATCCCTTGCTGGGGTCACCCACACAGTAAGTGACCAAACTGCTTCATGACATTTGAGGGCCAGTAAGCAATCAGGGAGGTAGAGTCAGAAATCTTTGGGGGTTGATTTTGAAAGATGCTGTTCCAACACTCAAAAATACCAGATGCCTGTGGGTGGTAGTGAGAATGGGAAATCCATTGAATAACTTGACTGTCAGTACATTGTTGAACAGCTTTTGCAATAAACTGAATCATTTTCAGACTGCAAATGATCAAGAAAGCCAAAAATATGACACAGACTAGTTTCAAGTGCCACAGTGATATGTCCAGAGTTGGCTGATTAGACTAGAACAGCAACATTAACCTAAAATGGTGTCATCACTGGTTAAGACACCATGGAAAATCTCAACCCAACCACGATTCTAAAGATTTATCTGGTTTCAGACCGTGGTGGTTGTGAACTTACTTCCTTTCTCACTCAGCATAGCCATGCATTTTTGTAACTGTTGTCTCCTGATTCTTATCCATGTCAATAACAAGAGATGACAATTTTTATTTATTTATTCTTTCTTCATGTTTTTATGACACCTTTGACATAATTTGATGTTTTAAACAAAATATTTATTAGAATTTTAAGTATGGCAGAAATTCTCCATATTTGAGCTCCTATGGTACTGTCAAATCACAAATTTGCAACCATTACTACATGAGGCTAATCACAATGGAGGATGTTGCCATCTTTGCTGCTTTATTGGATGAGTACAAGCAATTATATAAGGGTTAGTCATAATAATAATAGATTTGCTGAGCTTTTGTACAGTACTTCACATTTTATGAAACAACTTCCACATTATGATTTCATCTACTCAAACACCCTTAAGGAAGGTAAGAATCTCTTTTTAAAAATAATAAATATGTGACTTACCCATTATTATGCAATCTTGAAGCAACAAAACTAACACAGAAACTGGGGTCTTTGATATTGAAAATCTGGTGCTTGTCCAGAGCTGTCATTAAAGCTTTCCTCTGAGAAGGAAAGTATGACTGAGGTCTTTTGTTTTGCATGTGTAGAGATCTTGCTATGTAACTTGTAAATGTTCGGAAAAGCTTGGGGATTTTTGATACTTAATTACGAGATTGGGTCAACGAATATAATGCCGTGGATTCTCAAGTTCTCATTAGATACTTTTGATGTTGGAGGTTATTGTGTGCACCAGTGGATGCAGAAGGTCGATTTGGCCCAAGCTGTCATTCTCCCCGCCCCCTCCCCCCAATTACCTGCATGATGTATTGGTAGGGTGGGCAGTGCTACTGAAGAGTTCTTTCATCTGAGAGTGAAGATGAAAACAAACCAGTGAGTTCTCCCTGCATTGTTCACTAGGTCTTTGTTTTATCTTCCAAAGGTTTGATGTTTGATAATGAATAAATTAGGATAAAATATGAATGCACCCTCTGTAAGGACCCAGCTGGAAACATTGGCTGTTGAGCCAGATCTCAATCAGCGAAAGAAAAGGGTTCATTTTGGCATCAAGACCAGGCCTGTGAAGTCTGCTTATTCAGAAGAAAACTCAAGATGAAAAAGGAAGTGTGTGTGCATGGTGTCTATGTGTGTGCAAGACAGAAAATAAGTAGGCTTAGAAAAGTTTCAGTTTTATGGAAACACCACAAATTTTATAATATATATATATAATTTAATTTCTTTTTCGTATAATTTAGTCTTTAAAATATTTATTCAGTTACTAATTATTTCCCTATTATTTAAATTGGCATAAAAATTTTTACTAATGCCTCTTGGAAGCTGAACATCTTTTGAAGCTCATGCACATTTATAAAATATCTGTGTTGCTCACACAAACTGTTGCTCACCCTCACAGAGACAGCTGGAGCCATTTGTAAAAAACAAACAAAAAAATTATATGGAAACTGGCTTTATGTGGAATTTTGTGAACAGTGTCATAGACTTGGTGTTAATACATCTCTTCCTTTATTGTCAAATTTAGATCTGGTTTAAATTTAGATCTGGTTTTCCTGGTCTCCTACACATACAATACTTCTTTTAAAGGTTGCTACATATTGTTATTCTGGGGACAGTGCCATAAGTCAGGGGTCCCCAACCCCCGGGCCATGGACCAGTACTGGTCCGCAGCCTGTTACGAACCCGGCCACACAGCAGGAGGTGAGTGGCGGGCAAGCGAGCGAAGCTTCATCTGCCACTCCCCATCGCTCCCCATCACTCGCATTACTGCCTGAACCATCGCTTGCTTTACCGCCTGAACCATCCCTCGACACCCCCGCCCCCCACCAACCCCGGCCCGTGGAAAAATTGTCTTCCATGAAACTGGTCCCTGGTGCCAAAAAGGTTGGGGACTGCTGCCATAAGTGACTCAATCATATTAATTTAAAGCCAGGATCTGGGGCTAAGAGCACACCTATCTAAGATGCCATGTGGTCCCATGCTGTTACTGTTCTCCTCACATCTGCCCTACCACGAAAAGCTGTCACAGGAAATTAGCAACTCCCAACTCCTTCTGTCACTCAGCTTATAGATAGAGGTTGGCTGTAGCCCTCCCTTCATCTAGGACCTGCCTGAAAGTAAGAGATGGAAGCTCTGGCGTGGGCTTCAGTTCTAAATTATGCAAGAGGGATGAAGTTCGCTTGAAAATGTCAAGAGGGCAAAATGTTTTTCTGGCGTCTGCTTTTGTGCATTTTCCTCCTCTTTACTGTATCCTTCTTTCAACCCAATTTCAGACTCCAGGAGGGCTATGAAATGAGACTTGAGGAGAGATTGTGGTGCAAGTGGAGTAGTATTCATCCCATTTCGTACATGAACAAAATGAACCTACTCCTTCCAGACTTACTTACATTAGCCTCTCTTTTTTAACTGTATAGCTCAAAACTTATTTTTTTAATTGAAATACAGTTGACATACAATATTATGTTAGTTTCAGGTATACTATTTAATGATTTGACATTTGCACACATTATGAAATGATCACCATGGAAAGTCTAATTATCCCAATACAAAGTTATTACACTATTATTGAACATATTTTTAATGCTGGATATTATATCCCTATGACTTATTTATTATATAACTGGAGATTTATACCTCTAAATTCCTTATATTTCACTCACTAATGAGCCCCCTCCCTTCTGGCAACTATGCCTTCGTATCTGAGTCTCTTTGTGTTGTGGTTTGTTTGTTTGTTTTGCTTTTTAGATTCCATGTATAAGTGAGATAATATGTTACTTAACTTTCTCTGTCTGACTTATTTCACTTAGCATAGTACACTCTAGGTCCATACATGTTGTCCAAATGGAAAGTTTTTTATGGCTGAGTAATATTTCATTGTGTGTATGTATCTGTATGTATGTATATATGTGTATGTATGTGTATATGTACATATATGTATATATGTGTGTGTATATATATGTATATATATACTTATGATATTTTAAGTATTTAAAATACTTTTAATACTGAAAATATTTTAAGTTTTCCTTATCTATTCTCCTATTGATGGACACTTAGGTTGCTTCCATATCTTGGCTATTGTAAGTAATGCTGCAGTGAACTTTGGGATGCCTATATTTTTTGAATTAGATTTTTGTTTTCTTCAGGTAAATACCCTGAAGTGAAATTGCTGGATCATATGGCAGTTCTATTTTAGATATTTTGATGAACCTCCATATTGTTTTCCATGGTGGCTTCACCAATTTACATTCCCACCAACAGTGCATGAGTGTTTTGTTTTCTTCACATCCTCTCCAACACTTGTTATTTGTTGTCTTCTTGATGATAGTCATTCTGAAAGGTGTGAGGTGTCATCTTGTTGTTTTGGCTTGAATTTCCCTGATGATTAGTGATGCTGACAATATTTTCATGTGTCTGTTGGCTATCTGTATGTCTTCTTTGGAAATATGTCTTTTCAGGTCCTCTGTCCTTGGTTTAATTGTGTTGTTTGGGTTTTCGATGTCGAGTTGTATGTGTTCTTTTGTATATTACCCCTTATCAGATATATCATTTACAAATATCTTCCCTGATTCAGGAGGCTGCCTTTTTGTTTTCCTGATAGTTTCGTTCACTGTGCAAAAGCTTTTTAGTTTTATTGGGTCCCATTTATTTTTGCTTTTGTTTCCCTTGCCTGAGGAGATATATCCCCCCAAAATACTGCTGAGACCAATGTCAAAGAACGTACATTTTCCTCTAGAAGTTTTATGGTTTCAGGTCTTACATTTAACTCTTTAATCCATTTTGGATTTATTTTTGTATGTGATGTGAGAAAGTAGTTCAGTTTGATTCTTTTGTAAGTAAATGTCCAGTTTTTCCAACACCATTTACTGAAGAGGCTGCCTTTTCCCCATTATATATCTTGCCTCTTTTGTCATAGATTAAGCCCATATAGGTGTGGGTTTGATTCTGGTCCATTGATTTATATGTCTGTTTTTGTGCCAGTACCATACTGTTTTGATTACTATAGCTTTGTATTAGAGTTTGAAATCAGGAAGCATGATACCTCCAGCTTTGTTCTTTTTTCAAGATTGTTTTGGCTGTTCAGGGTCTTGTGTGTTTCCATACAAATTTTATAATTATTTGCTCTAGTTATGTAAAAAATGCAATTGGTATTTTGATAGGGATTGCATTGAACCTTTGGATTGGCTCGGGTAGTATAGTCATTTTAACAATATTCATTCTTGCAATCCATGGACACAATATGTCTTTCTATCTGTTTGGGTCATCTTCTGTTTCTTTCATCAGTGTCTTATAGTTTTCCAAGTACAAGTCTTTTACCTCCTTGGTTAGATTTATTCCTAGGTATTTTATTCTTTTTGATGCAACTGTAAATGGGATTGTTTCCTTAATTTCTCTTCCTGATAGTTCATTGTTAGTGTTCAAAATGCAACAGATTTCCATAGATTAATTTTGTATCCTGCAACTTTACTGAATCCATTACTTAGTTCTAATAGTATTTTGGTAGGATCTTTAGGATTTTCTATATGTAGTATCATATCATCTGCAAAGAGTGACAGTTTTGCTTCTTCCTTTCCATTTTGGATTCCTTTTATTTCATGATTGATTGCTGTGGCTAGGACTTCCATACTATGTTGAATAAAAGTGGTGAGAGTGGGCATCCTTGTCTTGTTCCTAATTTTAGAGGAAAAGCTTTTAGTTTTTCACCATTAAATACGATGTTGACTGTAGTTTTCATATACAGCCTTTATTATCTTAAAATATGTTCCTGCTATACCTACTTTGTTGATAGTTTTCATAAATGAGTGTTTGAATTTTGTCACAAGCTTTTTCTGCATCTATTGAGATAATCATACGATTTTTATTCAGTTTATTAACATGTATCACATTGATTGATTTGTTGATATTGAATCATCTTTGCATCTCTGAGATAAATTCCACTTGATCAGCGTGAGCAATTCTTTTAGTGTATTGTTGAAATTGGTTTGCTAATATTTTATTGAGGAATTTTATAACTATGTTCATCAGTAATTTTGGCCTGTAATTTTCTTTTTTTGTGTGGCGTCTTTGTCTAGTTTTTTTTTTTTTTTTTTGCAGTACGTGGGCCTCTCACTGTTGTGGCCTCTCCCGTTGCGGAACACAGGCTCCAGACGCGCAGGCTCAGCGGACATGGCTCATGGGCCCAGCCGCTCTGGGGCATGTGAGATCTTCCCAGACTGGGGCACAAACCGGTGTCCCCTGCATCGGCAGGTGGACTCTCAACCACTGCGCCACCAGGGAAGCCCTGTCTAGTTTTGATATCAAAGTGATGCTGGCCTCATAGAATGAGTTGGGAAGCATTATTTTCTCTTCAATATTTTGGAATACTTTGAGAAGGATAGGTGTTACCTCTTATTTAAATGTTTGGTAGAACTCATCTATGAAGGTGTTTGGTCTTAGAATCAGATTTCTTGGGAGTTTTTTAAATTACTGGTTCAATTTCATTACTGGTAATAAGCTATATATACTTTCTATATATTCCTGTTTCAAACTTGGGGGATTGTACTTTTCTAGGAAGATATCTATTTCTTCTGCTTTTCTAGGAATTCATCTATTTTATTTTCATATACTTGTTCATAGTAATATCTTATGATATTTTGTGTTTTTGTGGTGTCAGTTGTAACTTCTATTTCATTTCCAATTTTACCCATTCTTTGCCTTGATGAGTGTGGCTAAAGTTTTATCAATTTTGTTTATCTTTTCAAAGAACCTGCTCTTAGTTTAATTAATTTTTTAAAGTCTCATCATTTGCTTCTGCTCTGTCCTTTATGTTTTCTTTCCTTCTACTAACTTTGGGTTTTTTTCATTATTCATTTTTCTAGTTCTTTTAGATATAAATTTGGGTTGTTTATTTGAGAATTTTCTTGTTTCCTGAGGAGGCTTGCATTGCTATAAAATTCCCTCTTAGAACTACTTGTGCTGTATCCCATAGATTTTGAATCATTGTTTTTTCATTTTCATTTCTCTCCAGATATTTTAAAATTTCTTCTTTGATTTCTTCAGTGACCCATTGGTTGTTT
This sequence comes from Lipotes vexillifer, assembly GCF_000442215.2. Lineage (NCBI taxonomy): Eukaryota > Metazoa > Chordata > Mammalia > Artiodactyla > Lipotidae > Lipotes > Lipotes vexillifer. The sequence goes on from NW_006787415.1 coordinate 893,146, forward strand.
AGTACTATATTGTTTAGCTTCTATATGTTTGGTTTTTTAGCAGGTTTTTTTATTGCAATTGATTTCTAGTTTCACAGCATTATAGTTGGAAAAGATGTTGGAAATGCTTTCAATTTTTCATAAAGTCACTGAGACTTGTTTTGTATCCTAGCATGTGATCTATCATGGAGAATGTTCCATGAGCACTTTAAAAGAATGTGTATTCTACTGCTTTTGGATAAAATATTAAGTCTATCTGGTCTAATGTGTCATAAGTCCAGTGTTTCAATATTGATTTCCTGTCTGGATAATCTGTCCATTGATTTTAGTGGGGTGTTAATGTTGCCTACTATTACTGTGTTACTGTCAATTTTTCCCTTTGTGATAGTTAATATTTATGTATTTAGGTGCTCCTGTGTTGGGTGCATATATTTGTATTGTTCTCTCTTCTTGCTGGATCAATCCATTTATCATTATGTACTATTTTTCTTTGTCTCTTGTTACAGTCTTTGTTTTCAAGTCAATTTTTATAAGTATTGCTACCCTGGCTTCCTTTTCATTTCTACATGAATACAATGCCTTTTTCATCCCCTCACTTTCAATCTGTGTCACCATACATCTGGAGTGTCTTGTAGGCAGCATATATATGATTTTTAAAATGCATTTAGCTACTCTATGTCTTTTGATTGGAGCATTTAGAGTGAGTATCGATAGGTATGTACTTATTGCCATAAGTATATACCTATCTATTAACTGCTTTCTGGCTACTTTTCTAGTTCTTTTATGTTTCTCTCTTTTTTTTTTTTTTTTTTTTTTTTTTGCTCTCTTCCTATGTGATTTGATGGTTACCCTTAGTGTTATTTGCATTTCTTTCTCTTTTCTTTTTTTTCTGGAACTATAATAGTGTATTCAGAAAAGTATAGCATCTGTCCTTTTTCCCTCTGGTACTCTACAGATAACAATATTCTTTTTTTTTTTTAACATTTTTATTGGAATATAATTGCTTTACAATGGTACGTTACTTTCTGCTTTATAACAAAGTGAATCAGCTATACATATACATATATCCCCATATCTCTTCTCTCTTGGTTCTACCTCCCTCCCACCCTCCCTATACCACCTCTCTATGTGGTCACAAAGCACTGAGCTGATCTCCCTGTGCTTTGCAGCTGATTCCCACTAGCTATCGGTTTCATATTTGGTAGTATATATATGTCCATGCCACTCTCTCACTTTCTCCCAGCTTACCCTTCCCCTCCCCATGTCCTCAAGTCCATTCTCTAGTAGGTCTGTGTCTTTATTCCTGTCTTGCCCCTAGGTTCTTCATGAACTTTTTTTCCTTTTTCTGACTTACTTCACTCTGTATGACAGACTCTAGGTCCATCCACCTCACTACAAATAACTCAATTTCGTTTCTTTTTATGGCTGAGTAATTTTCCATTGTATATATGTGCCACATCTTCTTTATCCATTCATCTGTTGATGGACACTTAGGTTGCTTCCATGTTCTGGTTATTGTAAGTAAAGCTGTAATGAACATTGTGGTACCTGACTCTTTTTGAATTATGGTTTTCTCAGGGTATATGCCCAGTAGTGGGATTGCTGGGTCATATGGTAGTTCTATTTGTAGTTTTTTAAGGAACCTCCATACTGTTCTCCATAGTGGCTCTACCAATTCACATTCCCACCAGCAGTGCAAGAGTGTTCCCTTTTCTCCACACCCTCTCCAGCATTTATTGTTTCTAGATTTTTTGATGATGGCCATTCTGACCGGTGTGAGACGATATCTTATTGTAGTTTTGATTTGCATTTCTCTAATGATTAATGATGTTGAGCATTCTTTGATGTGTTTGTTGGCAATCTGTATATCTTCTTTGGAGAAATGTGTATTTAGGTCTTCTGCCCATTTTTGGATTGGGTTGTTTGTTTTTTTGTTATTGAGCTGCATGAGCTGCTTGTAAATTTTGGAGATTAATCCTTTGTCAGTTGCTTCATTTGCAAATATTTTCTCCCATTCTCAGGGTTGTCTTTTTGTCTTGTTTATGGTTTCCTTTGCTGTGCAAAAGGTTTGAGTTTCATTAGGTCCCATTTGTTTATTTTTGTTTTTATTTCCATTTCTCTAGGAGGTGGGTCAAAAAGGATCTTGCTGTGATTTATGTCATATAGTGTTCTGCCTACATTTTCCTCTAAGAGTTTCATACTGTCTGGCCTTACGTTTAGGTCTTTAATCCATTTTGAGTTTTTTTGTGTTAGGGAGTGTTCTAATTTCATTCTTTTACATGTAGCTGTCCACTTTCCCCAGCACCACTTATTGAAGAGGCTGTCTTTTCTCTATTGTATATTCTTCCCTCCTTTATCAGAAATAAGGTGACCATATGTGCATGGATGTATCTCTGGACTCTATCCTGTTCCATTGATCTATCTTTCTGTTTTTGTGGCAGTACCATACTGTCTTGATTACAGTAGCTTTGTAGTGTGGTATGAAGTCAGGGAGCCTGATTCCTCCAGCTCCATTTTTCTTTCTCAAGATTGCTTTCCCTATTCAGAGTCTTTTGTGATTCTATACAAATTGAGAAAATTTTTTTCTAGTTTTGTGAAAAATGCCATTGGGAGTTTGATTGGGATTGCATTGAATCTGTAGATTGCTTTGGGAAGTATAGTCCTTTTCATAATGTTGATTCTTCCAGTCCAAGAACTTGGTATATCTCTCCATCTGTTTGTATGATCTTTAATTTCTTTCATCAGTTTCTTATAGATCTCTGCATACAGGTCTTTTGTCTACTTTGGTAGGTTTATTCCTAGGTATTTTATTATTTTTGTTGCAATGGTAAATGGCAGTGTTTCCTTAATTACACTTTCAGATTTTTCATCATTAGTGTATAAGGATGCAAGAGATTTCTGTGCATTAATTTTGTATCCTGCTCCTTTACCAAATTCATTGATTAGCTCTAGTAGTTTTCTGGTAGCATCTTTAGGATTCTCTATGTATACTATCATGTCATGTGCAAACAGTGACAGTTCTACTTGTTCTTTTCTGATTTGGATTCCTTATATTTCTTTTTCTTCTCTGATTGCTGTGGCTAAAACTTCCAAAACAATGTTGAATAATAGTGGTGAGAGTGGGCAACCTTGTCTTCTTCCTGATCTTAGTGGAAATGGTTTCAGTTTTTCACATTGAGGATGATGTTGGCTGTGGGTTTGTCATATATGGCCTTTATTATGTTATGGTAATTTCCTGCTATGCCTACTTTCTGGAGGGTTTTTATCATAAATGGGTGTTGAATTTTGTCGAAAGCTTTTTCTGCATCTATTGAGATGATCATATGGTTTTTATTCTTCAGTTGGTCAATATGATATATCACATTGATTGATTTGCATATATTGAAGAAGCCTTGCATTCCTGGAATAAACCCCACTTCATCATGGTGTATGATCCTCTTAATGTGCTGTTGGATTCTGTTTGCTAGTATTTTGTTGAGGATTTTTGAATCTATGTTCATCAGTGATATTGGCCTGTAGTTGTCTTTCTTTGTGACATTTTGTCTGCTTTTGATATCAGGGTGATGGTGGCCTTGTAGAATGAGTTTGGGAGTGTTCCTCTCTCTGCTATATTTTGGAAGAGTTTGAGAAGGATAGGTGTTAGCTCTTTTCTAAATGTTTGATAGAATTCGCCTGTGAAGCCATCTGGTCCTAGGCTTTGTTTGTTGTAAGATTTTTAATCACAGTTTCAATTTCAGTGCTTGTGATTGGTCTCTTCATATTTTCTATTTCTTCCTGGTTCAGTCTCAGAGGGTTGTGCTTTTCTAGGTATGTGACCATTTCTTCCAGGTTATCCATTTTATTGGCATAGAGTTGCTTGTAGTAATCTCACATGATCCTTTGTATTTCTGCGGTGTCAGTTGTTATTTCTTTTTCGTTTCTATTTCTATTGATTTGAGTCTTCTCCCTCTTTTTCTTGATGAGTCTGGCTAGTGTTTTATCAATTTTGTTTATCTTCTCAAAGAACCAGATTTTAGTTTTATTGATTTCTGTTATTGTTTCCTTCATTTCTTTTTCATTTATTTCTCATCTGATCTTTATGATTTGTTTCCTTCTGCTAACTTTGGGCGTTATTTGGTTCTTCTTTCTCTAATTGCTTTAGGCGTAAGGTTAGGTTGTTTACTTGTGATGTTTCTTGTTTCTTAAGGTAGTATTGTATTGCTATAAACTTCCCTCTTAGAACTGATTTTGCTGCATCGCATAGGTTTTGGGTCGTCATGTCTCCATTGTCATTTGTTTCTAGGTATTTTTTTATTTCCTCTTTGATTTCTTCAGTGAGCATTTCGTTATTAAGTAGTGTATTGTTTAGCCTCCATGTGGTTTTATTTTTCACAGCTCTTTTCCTATAATTGATATTTACTCTCATAGCTTTGTGGTCGGAAAAGATAATTGATATGATTTCAATTTTATTAAATTTACCAAGGCTTGATTTGTGACCCAAGATTTGATCTATCTGGGAGAATGTTCCATGAGCACTTGAGAAGAAAGTGTATTCTGTTGTTTTGGGATGGAATGTCCTATAAGTGTCAATTAAGTCCATTTGTTTAATGTATCATTTAAAGCTTGTGCTTCCTTATTTATTTTCATTTTGGATGATCTGTCCATTGGTGAAAGTGGGGTGTTAAAGTCACCTACTATTATTGTTCTACTGTTGATTTCCCCTTTTATGGCTGTTACCATTTGCCTTATGTATTTAGGGGCTCCTATGTTGTGAGCATAAATATTTACTATTGTTATATCTTCTTCTTGGATTGATCCCTTGATCATTATGTAGTCTCCTTCTTTGTCTCTTGCAATAGTCTTTATTTTAAAGTCTATATTGTCTGATATGAGTATTGCTACTGCAACTTTCTTTTGATTTACATTTGAATGGAATATCTTTTTCCATCCCCTCTCTTTCACTCTGTATGTCCCTAGGTCTGAAGTGGGTCTCTTGTAGACAGCACATATATGGGTCTTGTTTTTGTATCCATTCAGCCAGTCTGTGTCTTTTGGTTGGAGCATTGAATACATTTACATTTAAGGTAGTTATTGATATGTATGTTCCTATTACCATTTTCTTAATTGTTTTGGGTTTGTTATTGTAGGTCTTTTCCTACAAGAAAAGAGAAGTTACTCCCTAGAGAAAAGTTACTTTAGCATTTGTTGTAAAGCTTTTTTGGTGGTGCTGGATTCTCTTAGCTTTTGCTTGTCTGTAAAGGTTTTAATTTCTCCATAGAATCTGAATGATATCCTTGCTGGGTAGAGTAATCTTGGTTGTAGTTTTTTCTGTTTCATCACTTTAAATATGTCCTGCCAGTCCCTTCTGGCTTGCAGAGTTTCTGCTGAAAGGTCAGCTGTTAACCTTATGGGGATTCCCTTGTGTGTTATTTGTTGTTTTTCCCTTGCTGCTTTTAATATGTTTTCTTTGTATTTAATTTTTGACAGTTTGATTAATATGTGTCTCGGTGTGTTTCTCCTTGGTTTTATCCTGTATGGGACTCTCTGTGATTCCTGGACTTGATGAACTATTTCCTTTTCCATATTAGGGATGTTTTTAACTATAATCTCTTCAAGTATTTTCTCAGTCCCTTTCTTTTTCTCTTCTTCTTCTGGGATCCCTGTAATTCAAATGTTGGTGTGTTTAATGTTGTCCCAGAGGTCTCTGAGACTGTCCTCAATTCTTTTCATTCTTTCTTCTTTATTCTGCTCTGCAGTAGTTATTTCCACTATTTTATCTTCCAGGTCACTTATCCGTTCTTCTCCCTCAGTTATTCTGCTATCGATTCCTTGTAGAGTATTTTTTATTTCATTTATTGTGTTGTTCATCATTGTTTGCTCTTTAGTTCTTCTAGGTCCTTGTTAAATGTTTCTTGTATTTTCTCTATTTCTAAGATTTTGGGTCATCTTTACTATCATTTTTTTGAATTCTTTTACAGGTAGATACTTATTTCCTCTTCATTTGTTTGGTCTGGTGTGTTTTTACCCTGTTCCTTCATCTGCTGTGTGTTTCTCTGTCTTCTCATTTTGCTTAACTTACTGTGTTTGGGGTCTCCTTTTCGCAGGCTGCAGGTTCGTAGTTCCTGTTGTTTTTGGTGTCTTCCCCCAGTAGGTAAGGTTGTTTCAGTGGTTTGTGTAGGCTTCCTGGTGGAAGGGACTGGTTCCTATGTTCTGGTGGATGAGGCTGGATCTTGTCTTTGTGGTGGGTAGGTCTGCCTCTGGCTGTGTGTTTTGGGGGTGTCTGTGATCTTATTATGATTTTAGGCAGCCTCTGTGCTAATGGGTGGGGTTGTGTTGCTCTCTTGCTAGTTATTTTGCATAGGGTGTCAAGCAATGCAGCTTTCTGGTCGTTGAGTGGAGCTGGGTTTTGGAATTGAGATGGAGATCTCTGGGAGATTTTCGCCATTTGATGTTATGTGGAGCCAGGAGGTCTCTGGTGGACCAATGTCCTGAACTCGGCTCTCCCACCTCAGAGGCACAGGCCTGATGCCTGGCCAGAACACCAAGACCCTGTCAGCCACATGGCTCAGAAGAAAAGGGAGAATAAAAGAAACAAAAATAAATAATAAAATAAAATTATGTTATTAAAATAAAAAATAATTATTAAAAATTAAAAAAGAATTTAAGTAATATAAAAAAGAAAGAAAGAAAGAAGAGAGCAACCGAACCAAAAAACAAATCCCCCAATGATAACAAGTGCTAAAAACTATACTAAAAAAAAAAAAAAGAGGGCTTCCCTGGGGGCACAGTGGTTGAGAATCTGCCTGCTGATGCAGGGGACACGGGTTCGTGCCCCAGTCTGGGAAGATCCCACATGCCGTGGAGTGGCTGGGCCCGTGAGCCTTGGCTGCTGAGCCTGCGCGTCCCGAGCCTGTGCTCCGCAACGGGAGAGGCCACAAAAGTGAGAGGCCTGCATACAGCAAAAAACAATCAAACAAACAAACAAACAAAAACAACAAAAAGACCCCAAAATGGACAGACAGAACCCTAGGACAAATGGTAAAAGCAAAGCTATACAGACAAAATCACACACAGAAGCATACACATACACACTTAAAAAAAGAGAAAAAGGAAAATAATATATATATATCGCTGCTCCCGAAGCCCACCTCTTCAATTTGGGATGATTCGTTGTCTATTCAGGTATTCCACAGCTGCAGGGTACATCAAGTTGATTGTGGAGATTTAGTCCGCTGCTCCTGAGGCTGCTGGGAGAGATTTCCCTTTCTATTCTTTGTTCTCACAGCTCCTGGGGTCCAGCTCTGGATTTGGACCTGTTTTTAGCTCAGACAGGACGGGGTTAAAGGAGCAGCTGATTAGTGGGCTCAGGCTCACTCAGGCCGGGGAGGGAAGGGTACAGAATGAGGGGCAAACCTGTGGCAGCAGAGGCCAGCATAACGTTGCACCAGCCTGAGGTGTGCTGTGCGTTCTCCTGGGGAGGTTGTCACTGGATCCCGGGACCCTGGCAGTGGTGGGTTGCACAGGCTCCCAGGAGGGGAGGTGTGGATAGTGACCTGTGCTTGCACACAGGCTTCTTGGTGGCTGCAGCAGCAGAGTTAGTGTCTCATGCCCGTCTCTGGGGTCCGCACTGATAGCTGGGCTTGCGCCATCTTTGGAGCTCATTTAGGCGGCGCTCTTAATCCCCTCTCCTCTGCACCGTGAAACAAGGAGGCAAGAAAAAGTCCCTTGTCTCTTAGGCAGTTCCAGACTTTTTCCCGGACTCCCTCCCAGCTAGCTCTGGCACACTAGGCCCCTTCAGGCTGTGTTCACGCAGCCAACCCCAGTCCTCTCCTTGGGATCCAACCTCCGAAGCCTGAGCCTGAGCTCCCAGCCCCTGCTCACCCCGGCAGGTGAGCAGACAAACCTCTCGGGCTGGTGAGTGCTGGTCGGCACCGATCCTCTGTGCGGGAATCTCTCCGCTTTGCCCTCCGCACCCCTGTTGCTGCGCTCTCTTCTGTGGCTCTGAAGCTTCTTCCCCCCTCTGCCACTCGCAGTCTCCACCCGTGAAGGGGCTTCCTAGTGTGTGGAAACCTTTCCTCCTTCACAGCTACCTCCCTGAGGTGCAGGTCCCATCCCTATTCTTTTGTCTCTGTTTTTTATTTTTTCTTTTGCACTACCCAGGTACTTGGGGATTTTCTTGCCTTTTGGGAGGTCTGAGGTCTTCTGCCAGGGTTCAGTAGCTGTTCTATCGGAGTTGTTCCACATGTAGATGTATTTCTGATGTATCTGTGGGGAGGAAGGTGATCTCCACTTCTTACTCTTCCGCCATCTTGAAGGTCTCTCTCTTTCTCTTTTTTGTGTGTGTACTTATTACAGGTTTTTGGTTTGTGGTTACCATGAGGTTCATATATAATAACCTGTATATTTAGTCATTATTTTTAAGTTGATGATCTCTTAAATTTGAACACATTTTAGCAAAACTGCATTTTAATGTTTTTGACATCATATTGCTTTACATATCCCTTTACTACTTACTGTGAATATAGATGATTTTACTACTTTTGTCTTGTAACCTTCCTACAAGTTTTACGAATGCTTGATATATTACCTTTACCAATGAGATTTTTCCTCTCCTAATTTTCATTTTTCTCATTGTGGTCTTTTCCTTTCCGCTTACAGAAGTCCCTTTAACAATTCTTGTAAAACATATTTAGTGGTGCTGTACTCTTAGTCTTTGCTTGTCCATAAAACTCTTTACCTCTCGCTCAAATATGAATGATTGTTTTACCAAGTGGAGTATTCTTGGTTCTAGGGTTTTTTCCTTTCATTACCTTAAATATATCATACCATTCTCTTCTGGCCTGGAAATTCCT
>NW_006787415.1:901965-939502 GCF_000442215.2 Lipotes vexillifer
TGCTGGAAAGTCATCTGAGAGTCCTATGGGAATACATAGCTAATTTCTCTTCTCTTGCTACTTTTAAGATTCTCTCTTTAGGTTTAATTTTTTCCATTTTAATTACATTATCTTAGTGTGAGCCTCTTTTGGTATCTCTGTTCATCCTGGACTTATTCATCTGTTTCCTTTCCTATGTTAGGGCAGTTTTCAGCTACTATTACTTCAAATAATTTCTCTGCCCCTATTTTTCTCTCTTCTCCTTTTGTGACCTCTGTAATGTAAATGTTAGTATGTATGATGTTTTTCCAGAGGTTTCTTAAACTTTCCTAATTTTGTGGAATCCTTTTTTCTTTTTTCTATTCAGCTTGCGTGATTTTCCACTACTCTATCTTCCAGATCACTGATCCATTCCTCTGTATCATCTACCAAATGTTGATTCCTTCTAGTGTATTTTTTATTTCATTTATTGTATTCTTTAGCTCTGTTTGGTTCTTCTTTATATTTTCTAACTCTTTGTTAAAACTCTCACTGTATTCATCCATTCTTCTCCTGAGTTCATTGAGCATCTTTATGATTACCACCTTGAACTCTTTATTGGGTCGATTGCTTATCTCTACTTCATTAGTTCTACTTCTGAGGTTTTGTCTTGTTCCTTCATTTGGAACATATTCCTCTGTCTCCTTATTTTGCCTAACTTTCTGTGTTTATTTCTATGTACTAGGTAGGTTGGTTATGTTTCCCAATCTTGAAGAAGTGGCCTTATGTAGCAGATGTCCTATGAGGCCAAGTAGCACACTCCTTTCTAGTCACCAGAGCTATATGCTCTAGTGGTGTCCCTATGTGGGCTATGTGGGTCCTTCTCTTGTGGCATGGACAACCCCTATGTGTGTGCTGGTAGCGGGGGCTTGCCCTTGGCCTTGTTGGTTGCCAAGCCCTGCCTTGTGTGGTGGCTGGGAGGCCCAGGGCCAGTGCCAGCCCACTAGTGGGTTGGGCTGAATCCTGGGGCAGCTGGCTGTGGGGCTGATTGGGCCCAGAGCTGGCACCAGCCTGCTGATGGGTGGGACTGAGTCCCTACGTGGCTGGCTGTGTAACCTAGAGGTTCCCAGGACTAGTGTCAACCATCTGGTCGGCAGGTAAGCCCTAGTCCTAATAGGCTAGAGGAAAGACCCCAAAATGTGTCTGGCACTTGCCAGCACTACTGTCCTCATCATAGAATGTGCTCCCCAAAATGGCTGCCATCAGTGTCTGTGTCCCTATGGGGAGCCCCAATTGCCTCCTGCCTGTCTGAGAGACTCTTCAAGATGGTAAGTGAATCTGGCCAGGAAATTTTCAAGTTATTGCCTCTGCTCTGGAACTTGCAGCAGGTGAGATTTTGCACATGCCCTTAACAGTGGAGTCTCTGCATCCTGTTGCCTTCTGGCTCTCTCATGTGCAAGCCTGACTGATCTTCAAAGCCAGATGTTCTGGGGCCTTATCTCCCCAGTGCAGGACCACTGGGCTGGGGAGTTTGATGTAAAGTGCAGAGCCCTCACTCCTTTGGGAGAACCTCTGAAACTGTGATTATCCTCCCATTTGTGGGTCACCTACCCAGGGGTATGGGTCTTAAATATACCTCATCTGAACCCCTCCTACTTATCTCACTGTGGTTCCTTCTTTATGGCTTTAGCTGTGGAAAATCTTATCTGCTAGTCTGCAGGTCATTCTCATTGATAGTTGCTCTGTAAATAGTTGTCATTTTGGTGTGCCTGTGGGAAGAGGTGAGGTCAGGGTCTTCCTGCTCTGCCATCTGGGCCACACTTCTCCCGAAATTTAATTTCTAAATTAAAAAATCTGGAAGTCTAGCTAGCATGTTGTAGAGATATTTTGGGTACTTCCCCAAATAACCTGTCACGGGTAGTTTCTAATGTTACATTTATGTGTAACATGCCATGAAGACAGTGCTCTTTTAGAAATCACTTCAGTAACAATGCAGACAAGAGAACGGACTTGAGGACACAGGGAGGGGGAAGGGTAAGCTGGAACGAAGTGAGAGAGTGGCATGGACATATATACACTACCAAATGTAAAATAGATAACTAGTGGGAAGCAGCTGCACAGCACAGGGAGATCAGCTCGGTGCTTTGTGACCACCTAGAGGGGTGGGATAGGGAGGGTGGGCGGGAGACACAAGAGGGAGAAGATATATGTATATGCATAGCTGATCCACTTTGTTATACAGCAGAAACTAACACATCATTGTAAAGCAATTATCTTCCAATAAAGATGTAAAAAATGATAATAAAAAATAAAGTAATCAAATTCATAGAAACAGAAAGTAGAATGGTGGTTACCAGGGTCTGGAAGGTTGAGGAAAGGGAAGCTATTGTTCAATGGATATAGTGTTTTGGATTTGCAAGATGAAGAAATTCTGGAGCTCTGTTTCATAGCATATTAAGTTATGTTAATTTTTTTAACATAATAAAACATATTTATTAAATTAAAAAAAAAGAAAGCACTTCAAGATTCTGTGCCCTGTGGTTACTAGCATAGTCAGTTCAATCACTGAGCACATAACAGTAATTCTTGTCCTTACTTATTTTGTATAATATGATAATGACATGGCTCGGTGTAAAATAAACTTATTTTTAAGTAGAGTCAACATGGAATTTGTGAAAAAATATATAGCAGGTCCATTACTTTATTTCATGGACATTGCAATTACAGCATTTTTTCCCTCTCAATCTGTAATCAGATATACTGTTTTTTTGAAATTAAGAGATAGGAAAATATAGATAAGACAACTAATTTCTGAAACTGTGACTGAATGACATTAAAAAAAATAAATTAAGGCTTTTCTATTCCTTGGAGAGAAATTTTAGACTTAAGAATGTTTTCATAATTAGCATTTCTTGAAGGTACAGGAAGATAACACAAGATGTGTAATTATATGTTGTTATACGTACAGTAAGATTAATTTAAAAGTGATTTCCTTTTGTATTTTATCTAACTAATTGGTGTTCAATATATTTACTTAAATATTTCCCTTGATCTTTTTTTCTTCTCACTTCCTTTTTTCTTTGTATAACTATGAAAGCAGAGATTTTTATCTATTAATTAGTAGCACAAACTATGTTGGAGTTGCCTGAAGCAAACATGCATCAGTGGTTATGTACTACATTGCTACCTTATAATTAACTGCCTTTCAAAGTGTAAGAAAGAGGAGAAGGAAAGGAAGAGGGAGATGAGGGGGGACAGGGAGAGAGAGGAAGAGAGAGAGAGAGAGAGATGAAAAAGGAAAGCAGAAAGTTGTTGAAGGAAAAAGGTCCACTGTAGGAAAATGTATTATATTAATAAATAATAACTTGCAGTTCTTTATGATATCACTAGGTGGCATGTGACCGACTTGAATGAAAATGAGATTAGAGAGGAGCCAGGAAAGCTATGATTTTAAACAGCTATGTCTGGAAATTTTCTGTATTTATTGTCTTACCTATTTCCACAGTTCACAATTATGACAGCTCAAATTTATATTGGGGATCAAATGATAGTAACACATGTAAAAGTGCTGTTGGTCCCTGGTGTACAATTAGCCCTCAATATACGGAAAGTTATTTTCATGAGATTAGTCAAAGAAAGTATTTTTTTTGCTGCTTATGTTGCTACAAATACATATCCTTATTAATGAGGGAGATCAGGAATTTCTGTAACTAGTAATGTGTTCCCAAATTGTTCATTGAATTGTTGAAAATACAAAAATATAAATTGACAGAAAGTAAATATATACATTTTGTTGAAATTCTTCTAATTACTTCTAAACTTTAGGTAAATATTTTTTTTGCAAAGACTTACTACCATGCGACTTCCACAAAGGATTCTTAAATGTGATGAACATGATTCCCCACCATGTTCTGAATTCAAATTCCTAAAATGTACAAACATATGTATCACTCACATGCTTTTGTGACCTGTAGTTTATTTCCCCATATTTGTTTAAAAAATGATGAACTACCAAAATCTATTCCCCCCTTTCTTCTGTAAAAAATACACTTCAGTACAATAATAGAGACCCTACAAACAAAGTTGGCTTTCATATATAGTTCATATGTAGTAGATCAGAAGAGAGAACAGTGGGAAATTGTAACAGCACTTTATGGTGTTGCTGATATTGGTAAACCCTGAGAAGAGGAAACACAGCTAGTGAATAAATGTCCACATCATTTGTTTTCACTTTTCAAAGTCTAAAAATAATGAGAGCATTAGCTTGACACCAGGTCCCAAAATGTCCTTGTAAATTTTCTCTTGTAATGGGTTATTTAGATAGATGACAAGTTGAATATTTGAGATGACTCCTCAAATAAAAGTTTGAGTCACTTCCTTTGATAATGAAAAATATGGACAAGTACTTAAAAAGCGAAAAAATAGCCATTTTCCCTTCTTAGATAAAGAAGAGAGAAACATTAATTTACTGAGGATTTACTTTGTGACAAACACTGTAAGTATATCATTTAAATGTTAACAATAACCCATTAAAAGAAGTTACATTATCACATGTTATATATGAGGAAAATGAAATATATATAAGTAAAATCTTGCCCAAAGTCACTCATCTTGTGAGTGGGAAAACTTGGATAAAGTTAATGGACATTCACATCAGGTTGCTTCTGATGAACTCTTCTAATTAACAAATTTTCTGGGTAGTCAATTAGAAATCCAACCAATTTTCATAAAAGTGCACTCACTATTTATTGATCACAGCTTTACAAATGAAGACATTTTATGGGTTGTATGTGATAATGCCTCTCACTGGCATTGAAATTTTTGTTTTATAACACAAATTTAAAGTGGATCAAAGTTCAGATGTTCGAAGTAGGGAGATTACAAATGATATTTAAGTAATAGAAGAATAATTTAAAATATTATTGGAAGTGCTTCTTAGTCTAGGAGATTAGATAATTTGGACCAAAACCGTCATGAGAATAACTACAAAACCTGTGGGACAAATCACATGATAAGAAAATACTGGAGAGTGGAAAAGAGAGTTAAAATTGATCCCACCAAAATTTGGGAAAGGATAGAGCCCCACTGAGGTACTTACCTAGGATTCGGGAGGTTTTTCCTCTCCAATTATTTACCACTCAGGTCAAGAGGGCCAAAATACTCAGAGGTGAAGTAGCCACTTTGACACTCTGGAGCAGAGAAGGAGATGGGAATTAGAGTCCAGGAACCTCCAAAAGAGGAGAAGTTGGAGGACCTCTCTCACGTTACGTTGGGACTGCAAAGGGCCCCACCCTAAGGTGAGAGTGACCTCTATGTGGAAAAGCCCCTCCAGAGACTACAGTGCAGGTTCAACTACCCTTAGTACCTCATACTGGCCTGAGGTAATCCCAAGTTTCTCGTGACCCCATGCCGCAAGCAGAGGCAAAATGAAAAGACTGTGGAACAAGGTAACAGGTTAGGTCTCAAATTATTTCTCCAATTGACTTTTCAAGCAGATATCCAAATTATCCAAACAAACATGACCAGGCAAATGAAGAGGTAAGACAGCATGACTAAAAGCCACCAGCAAAAACAAAACACAGTGCTGTTGTCTAAGTGTTTGTGTCCTCCTGAAAATCGTATGTTGAAACATAATCCCCGATGGTGATGGTATCAGTAGGTGGGGATTTTGGGAGGTGATTAGGCCATGAGGGTAGAGCCCTCATGAATGGAATTAGTAACCTTATATAAGGGACTCCACAGAGCTCCCTTACCTCTTCCACCATGTGAAGGTACAAGGAGAAATCTGCAGTCTGGAAGATGGCCCTTGCCCAACCATGCGGGCACTCTGATTTTGGACTTCCAGTCTCCAAAACTGTGAGAAATAAATTTCTGTTGTTTCTAAGCCACACAGTCTGTGGTATTTTATTACAGCAGCCTGAACAGAATAAAATATATAGAAGCAGAACTATAGCAGCTACAAATACCAAACAAATTTTGAAATAATTATGCTATTTTATGGTGATAATAGCCAGAATTGAAACTTTCAGGAGAAAATTGCAAATTATATATTTTTAAAAATAGAAATTCTAGAAGTGAAAAATAAAATAGCTAATGAGAAACTCAATGGATGGTTTAAGAACAATTTAAAAGCAGCTGAGAAATAATTTTTTTAGTGGAAGAGCTAAAGAAGAATAATGCACAAAGAGACAAAAATAAGGGGAAAATAAAACATAAGAGACATGGAAGGTAGCATAAGAATGCTTAATATAATTGTAGTCGGAATCCTAAAGGACAGAAGAAAAATGGAGCAGAAACAATTTGAAGAGATAATGGATACAATCTTTGTAAAACTGACAAAAGACAGAAAACCGTTTTTCAAAAAGACTATGAACAACAAGCAAGGTAAATACAAAAGAAAATCCACAGCTAATCATGTCAATAACTACTGAAGACTAAAAACAAAGAGAAAAATTTTAAAGCAATCAGAAGGAGAAAACTTGAAGGATTATATTCTAATGTGTGACAGTTAAAACCTAACTTCTTCTCTACAACTCCAGTGGAAGATAGGAGATAGCGGAATAATATTTTCAAAATGCCAAAGAAAATAACTGCCAACCAGAATTCCATGCACAGCAAAAATGCCTTTAGAAAATTAAAGTGAAAAAAATTATATTTTCAGGCAAACCAATGCTGAAATAATTATTACAAATAGAGCTTAATATTGGGAAGGAAAACATCGCTTTAGAAGGAATATACAGGGGCTTCCCTGGTGGCGCAGTGGTTGAGAGTCCTCCTGCCGGTGCAGGGGACACGGTTTCGTGCCCTGGTCCAGGAAGATCCCACATGCCGCAGAGCGGCTGGGCCCGTGAGCCATGGCCGCTGAGCCTGCACGTCCGGAGCCTGTGCTCCGCAACAGGAGAGGCCACAGCAGTGAGAAGCCCACGTACCGCAAAAAAAAAAAAAAAAAAAAAAAGGAATATGCAGGATTTCAAATGGAAGATCTGCAATGCCAGATGGCAGGAAGAGAAACAAAAGTGATTAAAATGAGAGTAAACCTAAGTAAATTTGGATAGTATAAAATGATAATAATGTATTAATGGTTTATGTTTCATATACTATGTATGATTTAATATATGATTATAATGTATTTTTATACATTTATTTACAATGGTTAAGAAAAAGAAATCACATAAATTGGAAGGTGGGTGTATTGTGTTATAAGGAACTATCTGATGGGGGGGAGAGAGAGAGAGAGAGAGAGAAAGAAAGAAAGAGAATCTATGTACAAAAACTGTTAAAATTAGTAAGACATTTTCTCCCTTCCCCTGCCCTCCTCTTTATTTCCCATTACTGTTATAAACAATTCAGTTTAAAGCCATCCAATGGAGATAAGCAAATCTCTGCCATGGCCCAGAGTAAGTATCAGAGTTATAAGAAAAGGTGATCATACTATAAAAAAAAGGGACTTACTAAAATATGTATTTCTGTTTGGAATTCTGTGGGGAATTATTCCAAAAGTATACAGAAGCTGATGAGCAGTAAAAATACCCAGCTCCTCACAATATAAACCCAATGTCTCCTAGTTACCAGAATTACAATTATAGAAAACTTAGAGACCATTATGGCAAAGCCTCTATGGGATTTGGTATGGATATGATTAATACACTGACTGAAATGTGCACACATTTTATTAACATGGTCTGTAAGTCTTAAGGTAACAAGAATCTTAAGTTTAGTATATTTACACATAAGGAAGAAGGCAGCGTCTCTCAGGTATGCAAATCATGCCATCTTTCATGACACAGGATATAAATGGGCACAGTAATCAATTTTTTAAGTGCACACTCAGGAATACCTTTCTACTAGGAAGTAACTTCAAAAGAACTCTTATTTAGAAACACATGCCACAGAATAGAATATGCTTTTTATGACAGCTTACAGGACATCTTTTGTCAAAGCAGCCAACCACATGTGGCTTAATGAGGGATGTCTATTTAATAGATATTTAAAATCAAGTTATGTATGGTTATGCTTTTTGTTTTTTAAATATTATCCTAAATTAGTAAACATGTTCTAGGAATAAAATTCATTATAGTTTTCTCAATATACTGACAGACATGCATTTCAAAGCAGGAAATTCAAAAGAAAAATCATATAATCACATAATACTGCTCAGCAAAGGGGACAAATTTGGGCTGCAGTATAGCATGAACTCTGCTTCCAGGTTGTGTCCTGCTATGGATTTTTTCTAATCCACACAATGTCGCTATACAGATGAGTCTTGGCTCTGAATTGTCCCCCAAGTATGTGTTTGTACTGACCTACCTTGCATTACTGTGGGTGGTCCACTGACATCTGAGCATTTCTTATTGTAATCACTCCTAGGAACTGTCCAGTCCTTCTCCTTCTGGTGTGCATCTCCATGGAAGGGAGACACTATGCAGGTCCACTCGTTCAAACTTTCTGCCCATTTGGGACACACAGCACTTTTTAAATGCCCTCAAATTCCACTGTAGGTATATGAGAAACTTAGGGTGTTTTCTCCAGAACTGTTTTGCCTGGGCTCACCTTGCCTCTCTAAATAACTTTCTCTCTCCATTTTAGCGGAATCCCCCAAAGGTCAAAAACAAAACAAAATTTAGCAACTATCTGCACACTTCAAAACCAAGTACCACACTCCCTATTTCAGGCTCATAGAAGAAATAAACAAATTGCCACTTCTGTAATGATATCCAGAATGAACTTATGAAAGAACTGAGATTGAAGAAACTTAGAGAGAGAGATAATGTCTTAGCAGAGGTGTGTTGGAGTGCTACGGGGTTTCTACTCCTGGCTCCATCAGAGAAGGATGCACACACTTCCCTCTTACCTCAAACCCCATGATAGAGGCTTCAAGGAGACCATTCAGAGAATACTTCCTTGAAATCTGGGGGTTTGGTATCTTTTCAGATCCCATGTGACTGACCATCCCTCATCACCACATGGATGATACACCCATGTATCATCATTGAAATAAAGGTGGCTCCTAGAAGAGAAGAAAGTAGCTTGATAGTTGACCTTGCCAGTAATAGCGTCCATTGTGATAAATATACTAATAAAGGCTCAAATTTTAAGGGAGTTAAAGAGAAAGAAATGATGAGTCCTGCCTAGAGGAATCTATGAAAACTGTTGAAAAGCATGAAGGTTTGGAAGGGATGACAGAAGGTGAATTGAAATTATCCAGCAAACTGGAGAAAATCGGGCAGAAACAAGAGGGGGTGCACCTTCTGATGAAAAGGAGAGTAGGCTTGCTTGGTTAATGGCAGGAAGGTGAATGTTGCTGAGGTATGGGGAGCAAGGATGCCGAAGAACACAATCAAGGTCGGGCTGGAGAAGCAGATAGGGGAGAATTTGATGGCTCCTTAAGTTGTCCAAATATCCCAGAAAATTCTGAACTGAGACTGTGAGTGGAGTTGTTTTTTTTGTGTGATTCATAGGTGAAATGGTCACTAAATCTGATGATGACAATGTTTGACAATTAACAGTAAAATGTATGTTGTAATTTAAACACTCTGTGACTTAACAACAAGCTCTTGTTAGAAAAGTCAGTAGGAATACTGCTCTGCATCTGAAATAACCCCTGGGAGAACCACTAAGTTTTGTCTTTTTCTCAATACCAGAAATTTCCACTGAAGGACCAGTGGGTCTGCTCTAGGTGTGAGATTGAGCCATATCTTTTTTTTTTTTTTTTTTTTTTTTTTTCTGTACGTGGGCCTCTCACTGTTGTGGCCTCTCCCGTTGCAGAGCATAGGCTCTAGATGCGCAGGCTCAGCTGCCATAGCTCACGGGCTCAGCAGCTCCGCGGCATGTGCGATCTTCCTGGACCGGGGCACGAACCCGTGTCCCCTGCATCGACAGGCGGACTCCCAACCACTGCGCCACCAGGGAAGCCCTGAGCCATATCTTTTATACTTTTATTGAAAGGCATTTTTACCTAATATCTCTGGGGAAATGTATTGGAGAAATACAGAAATGTTTGATTTCCTCTTGAGCTGATTGTCTTTATAGTATTAAAATGCCATAAAATGAAGAGTTTTTCCCCCTAATACTTTAATTCACTAGACGCTAGGTCAAAGCTTTCAGGTATGAGGTTTTTAAAATTTGCGATACATTTAGAGATTGTACCGCTTCATACGAGAGGAAATAGAAGATGGAATATATGATGTTTCCCACTGTATTTCCTAATGATTATAAAAAAATAATCAACCTTCCCTAAAGTTACAGGAAAATGCTTTAAATTCTTTCTAGAGATCCAAATTCATGGTCACTTAACTTTGTTTAAATAATCTTTCCCTCTAATTTTAAGTGTTAGAGTTGACTTTGTTGGAATTTGCCCTTGAGGCTACTCTCTAAAATAACCACTTCCACAAACATTCTTTTCAAATTGTCACATCTAAAGACCCTTCAGCCCTTTCATTTATAATCAGGTGCCTCCCTTCTCAGTGTGAGCTTAAGTGAGAGCATAGGGCACACCAGGAAAGCTTCTAGCTGAGCTGAATACTGATGGAGTGATAACTTCAAAGACAATGTCGTTGGTTCACCACAGCAGGTTGGCAGCTGCAAGACAGGAAACTCAAGTGGTATGTCCTCAGTGATTCATATCCTTTGTGATTGTGGAATAGACTTACACAGTGATTTCTCAGTTATGCCATCTGTCTCCAGGTACCGCTATTAATCTGAGAGTTAGTAGAGATGTGTATGGAATGGTGGCATCTTATATCAGGACACAACTGACTTATATAACTCTGTCGACATTTTACAACTTTTGTGATGTTAAGACTTGTCACTTTGTTTTTCAGGCATCCTTTTATTAAGCTACACATAATGTCTTTCACTAATGCAGAGTCTGAGTGATGGATATGTTGTCACTTGCCTTTGGTAAAACTCCTGAGTCAGAAAAAAATGGGAGGGCTGGTTTCCCAAGATCTTTCCCACTCACCTTTCTTGGCCCTACTGTTTCTCCCGATAAATATAATTCCCAGTCTTCTCACTGTGCATCCAAGTTAGCAGGTAAATTCATGGCTCATGACACATGAGCGTATCTGTCACTCCTCTAAAACATGAATATACATCAAAACAATTAATTATAGTCATATTTTAGTAATTAAAGATTTATGTAATTCACAGTCAGTGACATAAACATATCACAGCAATGAAAGTGCATTATTTGGAACAAAATAATCTCTGACACAAAAGCAGTAACTCAAAGCATACATTCTGCAGAAAGTACATCAGAAGATAAGCTACAAGCAGAAGAGAGATATATTTCAGTAAAACCCTAAAATCTTTCAATATATTCTTGCTGTGATTTTGTATAAGAGTTGGTAATGCATATTTAATATAAACATATATAATACATAGTTTGAATATGCATTATATTCATTCATTCATAAAATTTTAGTGACAGCCAAGGCTGCTTTCTAACACTGCTTATTATTACATTTTCAGATTTCTAAGAAAGCCATCTCATTCACTTTCATGAAAGCAAATTTGGTTGAACAATTTTTCAAAGTGATATTGGTAGTTAATGGGGATTAGTCCTTCTCTTTTCAACTCATATTCCTATAAGCTAAGTCAAAATACACAGACTAAGGTGTTATTCCTAGAAAGCCAAGTCTATACATCCAGCACAATGAATACTACTTAACATTTAGCCTCAACAAGAACATTATCACATGCTAAGTGTAATAAGCTGAAAAATTAGTTCACATACAAATCTATGAAAAGTCTTATCTTGCTTATCTACGCCTCCCTCCCCAGTATTATGACTCTACGAAATATTTACTTAATATTTGGTCTCCTTAATAGATAAACTCAAACAAATGAAATATTTTCTCTAGAGTCCTAACCAGAAAGTTTTCTAAAAGACTCAAATGTCATACTCCCTTATTTCCTCAGCTTACTTCCCTTGGGGTAAAGGTTCAAATTTAATTAGCATGTTATTAAATGCCTATTATGTACCAGGCACTTGTTTACACACTTTCACGCATGTAATCTCATTCAATTTTTAACTGACTTAAAACAAAAAAACAACATTCAGTGGCATCAATAAAAGGGGAATTTGTTGGGATTTTGAAACCACTAAAGCCCTGGTTTGGGTTACACAAAATGTAAGTAAATATACTTTCATAGACTGTGTTCTTGGAAAGATTTTGGCTTGATTATTTGAGTAGGTATAGTTGCCATGCTTCCTGAAACAAAGTGAATTTGTGTCACATGTGCTCTCTGTCCACAGTACTTTACATTATCTTGATATGATGGATAGTTGTTTTGCTCATGCTCTGCCTGTAGCCTTTAAGTCTGCTTAGTATTGCTTCACGTTTATTCTAGATGCTTCTGTGATTCTCCATGAACAGTAAAAAAAAAAACAGGTATGCACATCATTAGCAGTACTGTTTCTACTTTGATCTTTATCACTCCACTTCTTCTGAACCTTAGACATGTTCACATTCTCACAACTGGAAGTTGTAGACATCGCCTCAACTATGAGCATTGAGGAAGCTTCCCTAATTCTTACATGAAGGACTTTAGGGAGAAGATATGGAGGAATTAGCACATTTCCGGAGTTGAAAATCCTGCCCTACTTCTACTTCTACACAGCAGAGCTTTTTGGAGTATATCCTAACAACAGTTGAACTTCTGCTTTAGAACTTTGCTCATTGCTGTCACCTGTCATTCATAATTCATTGCTCCCTCCTGCATCAATCACTGCTGGAGAAAAATTACCTCTTTCAACACATATCTTACAAAAACAAAAGTCTCCTTCACCCACTTCCCCTTCCATTAGAGTTTCATTTTTTCCTTTCCTTTTGGTAAATAAATTGAATGGAAACTGCATGACTGTGTCCTGCCTCTATTTCCTCACTACCTAGCCAAGCCTCAGTTCTTTCCAGTGTGGCTTCTGCCTGTAGCTCAACTGCAAAACGGTTCTAATCAGTGACCTGCACTTTTCCAAATCCCATTACAAGTATAGTAGATTTAAAATGTGTTAGTGTCTGGTGCACAGCAGAGTGATATATATATATATATATACACACACACACATATATATATGCTTTTTCATATTCTTTTCCATTATAGGTTATTACAAGATATTAAATATACTTCCCTGTGCTATACAGTAGATCCTTGTTGGTTATCTATTTTATATATAGTATTGTGTATCTGTTAATCCCGAATTCCTAATTTATCTCTCCCTACCTTTCCCCTTTGGTAACCATCAGTTTGTTTTCAAAGTCTGTGGATCTGTTTCTGTTTTGTAAATAAGTTCATTGTGTCATATTTTAGATTCCACATATAAGTGATATCGTACGGTATTTGTCTTTCTCTATCTGACTTACTTCACTTAGTATGATAATCTCTAGGTCCATCCATGTTGCTGCAAATGGCAGTATTTCATTCCTTTTTAAGGATGGGTAGTATTCCATTGTTTATATACATCACATCTTCTTTATCCATTCATCTGTTGATGTTTCTCAGCAGCATTTGATATAGTTACACTATCAGTTTTTCTCAAAATATCCTTCTCTACTAGCTTCCATGAGTCTTTCTACCTTGGCACCTCTTCCTTTGATGCATTTCTTGCTTTTCCTTATTTTTCTGCCCTGTAAAATTTGGAGGTCCCAAGGGCCAGATCCTAGACTTTCTCTTACCTCTGTACATTCTCACTTTGGTTATTTTTCCTGTTCTGCTGGCTTTAAATATCTGTATAGTTAAGGCCACGCTCCCATCCAAAAGAGAAGTATTACTTCTTGCTTAGCAGAAAAGCTAGAATTGGAAAGTATCATTCAGGAACTTTTCCCTCCATCTCATTTTGCACTCCCCAAAAATTCAATAGAGAAATTTTATTCTATTTTGTTTTACTATTAAGTGTTTGAAATTTCCTATTATTAATTCCCTCTTCTCTTCCTGTGTTGTTGTTCTCTAACTTCTATCAGTGTTCAGTAAGTTACTCTAATACTACAGCATGCAGTATGAACACTACACACAGCACAGCTCTGTGTTTGGTGATGCATAATTACTTAACTACCAGAGATATAAGAAACACACACATAAAATACTTATATGTCAGGACAGACAAAATACTCTGTATGTTTATAAATATACATGTAACAATTGATATGACATTCAGTGGGGAAAAAAGAGAAATACCAGCTGGAGTAATCTAAGAAACTAGATGTAGAAGGCACTTTCCATCCCAAAATTGTTATTTTAGTAATTCAAAGGAATTTCTGAATTATCCTGTCCTAGATTAACTATAGCCTTAAATATGATCAACTCTTTGTCCCAACAATTCCAGTTAGGAGAAATTTCCTAAAGAAATAATCAAAGTTAGACCTATAATTTAATCTATAAAAATGTTTTTCAGAATGTTGTTCATAATAAGATATGAGCTGTATACATCCACTATTGAATAATCAGGTATATTAGGTTTGCTAAACTGTTAGGATACTGAGCACATTGAAGAACAGTATATATACCAATTCTGTAAAATAAGACTATTTGTAAAAATAAGAGCTGGAAATATATACTATGTGGAATAAAATATTAAGAGCATTAATCTCTGGATAGTTGATTTTTTTTGGTAATGATTGATTGTATGTGATCTATACTAAATATTTAAAAATAATTATGTATTATATTAGTGATTAGAAAATTTAAGTACATAGTGAAAATCTTGTCTAATCCCTCCAAGATTTCCTTTGCTAAAGAAAATGATAGTGGTGATTCCTCCCATGAAGATGCTTCTATTAACAGTACCTTCATTCACACTAGTCCTTCTTGCTTGCCTATAGAATAGAACCTTGACTTATTGGTGTAGCATATGTGCCAAATATTTGTAATTATTTATCTTATTATTTCCTAGAAAGTAGAATTTAAGCCTGATATCTTTGCATTATTTCACATCCAGAGGTGAACATGTCATTAGTAATGATTTTTATTTTAATTTTTGTTTTGTTTTTTTCTTGAATATTTTTATGTGATATATGGTCAAGATAAAATTGAGTAAAATGAATCATTTCATTTAAAAAATAATAAAATTAGGGCTTCCCTGGTGGCGCAGTGCTTGAGAGTCCGCCTGCCGATGCAGGAGACGCGGGTTCGTGCCCCGTTTCGGGAGGATCCCACATGCCGCGGAGCGGCTGGGCCCGTGAGCCATGGCCGCTGAGCCTGCGCGTCCGGAGCCTGTGCTCCGCAAATGGGAGAGGCCACAACAGTGAGAGGCCCGCATAACGCAAGAAAAAAAAATAAAATAAAATAAAAAAAAATAAAAATAAAAAAAAAATAAAAAATAATAAAATTAAACTATATGTATTAATTGCTTACATTACAAAATATTTCTTTTGAATTCAAGTGGGTAGCTTTCCTGAGAGCCCTAATGAATAACCACCAATGTGCATGCATGTTCATCTTTATTGGAATTGCCAAGAAAAAAAAAAGAAACCATGTGACTGTATCAGTTACATTCCCACTAGTGGTAGAATGAAACTTCTAGTCATTTCATACCCTTATACATTTAGTATTGGTAGATTTTAATTTAATTTTAGTTATTAAATTGCTGAATATAAAATTTTATATTATTACAGATTTAAAGTTATTTTCTCTGATATTCATGCATTGAGCTTCTTTACATAGGTTTAGACTTATTTGCATTTATTCTTCTGTGATGACATTTTTCAAACACTTATCTGTTTGGTAACTGTTTTTATTGATCAATAGAAGTTGTTTATATCTTCTGAGTAAAAATCCTGTGTTGATTATAGGCATTATTCTGGCAGTTTTGTGGCCTATATTTTTGCTCTGTGATCTAGCAAACCCATTTCTGGGTGTTTATCCAAAAGAATTGAAATGAGGATGCAGAAGAAATACCAGCACTCCCATATACATTGCAGCACTATTCCAAATAGCCAGGATGTGGAACCAACCTAAATGTCCATTGCCAGATGAATGGATAAAGAATGTGTGGTATATATATAAAATGGAATACTATTCAGCTTAAAAAAAAGGAAATCTTGCCATATGTAAAAACATGGATGAACCTTGAGCACATTATGCCAAGTGAAATAAGCCAGACAGAGAAAGACAGATACTGCATGATTCACTTACATGAGGTATCTAAAATTTGACTACGTTAAATAAAAGTGCATAGAATTAAAGAGTAGAACTGTGGTTACCAGGGTTTGGGGGGAAAGGGCAATGGGGAGTTATTGATTAAAGGACACAACGTGTCAGCCAAGCAAGATAAATAAGCTCTAGTGATTTGTTGTACACCATTGTACCCATAATTAACAATAATGCATTGTACATTTAAAAATTTGTTAAGAGGGTATATCCCATGTTAAGTGCTCCTGCCACAAAAAAATAAAGTAATACAAAATAAATGTAATGATTTTTATGATGATAAGTGTACAAATATATTATTAGCTTTCATGATGTTTCATATTTGGCTTTTTAATGAAAGATCCATTGGATCCTGACTTTGATGATAATGATGAGATGGTGATGATGATGATGATGATGATGATGGTAATAATAAATATTTGAGCATGTCCTATGCATCAAGCTCAGTGCTAGGCTCCTGCAATGTACTTTCCCACTAATATGATGCTGTGATATGGCTGCTAATATTATTCCAAGAAGAAATTGAGGTTTAGAATTATAAGGTAATTCTCCCAAGGGCATGAAGGTAGTAAAGTGGTTTAGCTGGAATTCAAACCCAGATCTTTGTGATTCCAAAGTCCATCAATGCTATTAGTCTCCAGACTACCTTAAACAGATTGGTTCAGATTTGGAGGCTCTCCAACAGAAGGCCTCCTCCTTTCCATGGCCAGTTCTTTGCTTTCTTTTGTCAGTCTCTGAACACACCATTTTGTTCTACACACTCATTCAAAAAATTTTGTTGATAGTGGTCACAAAATGGCAAAAGCCATCAGCATCAATGAGAATAAAAATAAATCTTTGCAAAAAATGAAAACGAAGCTAAACTTAGCAACACTGCACTTTTAAATTTACAACAATTTGGCTTTGTAAAAGCTGAAGTGTGACTGTGATGGAAACATTGCCTCTGGAAACTCCTTATTTCTCATCCTTTCCACTTAAAAGGTTGGATAGTTAGTTTGCCATTTAATATTCCTAGGTGAAAAACTGAGATGTCTTAGAGTAACAAGGGAATATTCATTAGGACTTAGTTCCAATCTTCTTTTTTTTTAAATATCTTTATTGGAGGATAATTGCTTTACAATATTGTGTTAGTTTCTGCTGTATAACAAAATGAATCAGCTATACATATACATATATTCCCATATCCCCTTCCTCTTGTGTCTCCCTCCCACCCTCTCTATCCCACCCCTCTATGTGGTCACAAAGCACCAAGCTGTTCTCCCTGTTCTATGAAGCTGCTTCCCACTAGCTATCTATTTTATATCTGGTAGTGTATATATGTCAATGTTACTCTCTCACTTCGTCCCAGCTTACACTGCTCCCTCCCTGTGTCCTCAAGTCCATTCTCTACATCTGCGTCTTTATTTCTGTCCTGCCCCTAGGTTCACCAGAACCGTTTTTTTTTTTTTAGATTCCATATACATGTGTTATCATACGGTATTTATTTTTCTCTTTCTGACTTACTTCACTCTGTGTGACAAATTCTAGGTCCATCATATCCCTACAAAGTTTAATTTCATTTCTTTTTATGGCTGAGTAATATTTCATTGTATATATGTGCCACATCTTTATCCATTCATCTGTTGATGGACACTTAGGTAGCTTCCATGTCCTGGCTGATGCAGTGAACATTGAGATACATGTTTCCTTTTGAATTATGGCTTTCTCAGGGTGTATGCCCAGTAGTGGGATTGCTGGGTCAATGGTAGTTCTATCTTTAGTTTTTTAAGGAACCTCCATACTGTTCTCCATAGTGGCTGTATCAATTTACATTCCCACCAACAGTGCAAGAGGGTTCCCTTTTCTCCACACCCTCTCCAGCATTTGTTTGTAGGTTTTTTTTAAACATCTTTATTGGAGTATAATTGCTTTACAGTGGTGTGTTAGTTTCTGCTTTATAACAAGGTTAATCAGCTATACACATACATATGTCCCCACATCTCCAGCATTTATTATTTGTAGAGTTTTGATGGTGGCCATTCTGACCAATGTGAGGTGATACCTCATTGTAGTTTTGAGTTGCATTTCTCTAATGGTTACTGATGCTGAGCATCCTTTCATGTGTTTGTTGGCAATCTGTGTATCTTCTTTGGAGAAATGTCTATTGAGGTCTTCTGCCCATTTTTGGATTGGATTGTTTGTTTTTTTGTTATTGACCTACATGAGCTTCTTGTATATTTTGGAGATTAATCCTTTGTCAGTTGCTTCATTTGCAAATATTTTCTCTGATTCTGAGGGTTGTCTTTTTGTCTTGTTTATGGTTTCTTTGCTGTGCAAAAACATTGAAGTTTCATTAGGTCCCATTTTTTATTTTTGCTTTTATTTCCATTTCTCTAGGAGGTGGGTCAAAAAGGATCTTGTTGTGATTTATGTAATGGAGTGTTCTGCCTATGTTTTCCTCTAAAAGTTTTATAGTGTCTGGCCTTACATTTAGGTCTTTAATCCATTTTGAGTTTATTTTTGTGTATGGTGTTAGGGAGTGTTCTAATTTCATTCTTTTAAGTGTAGCTGTCCACTTTCCCCAGCACCACTTATTGAAGAGGCTGTCTTTTCTCCATTGTGTATTTTTGCCTCCTTTATCAAAAATAAGGTGACCATATGTGCGTGGGTTTATCTCCAGGCTTTCTACCCTGTTCCATTGATCTATATTTCTGTTTTTGTGCCACTACCATACTGTCTTGATTACTGTAGCTTTGTAGTATAGTCTGAAGTTAGGGAGCCTGATTCCTCCAGCTCCATTTTTCTTTCTCAAGATTGCTTTCCCTATTCAGGGTCCTTTGTGTTTCCATACAAATTGTGAAATTTTTTGTTCTAGCTCTGTGAAAAATGCCATTGGTAGTTTGATAGGGATTGCATTGAATCTGTAGATTGCTTTGGGTAGTAGAGTCATTTTCACAATGTTGATTCTTCCAATCCAAGAGCGTGGTATATCTCTCCATCTGTTTGTATCATCTTTAATTTCTTTCATTAGTGTCTTATCATTTTCTAGCTTGCAGAGTTTCTGCTGAAAGATCAGCTGTTAACCTTTCGGGGATTCCCTTATATGTTTGTTGCTTTCCCCTTGCTGCTTTTAATATTTTTTCTTTGTATTTAATTTTTGATAGTTTGATTAATATGTGTCTTGGTGTGTTTCTCCTTGGATTTTCCTGTATGGGAGTCTTTGTGCTTCCTGGGCTTTATTGACTATTTCCTTAACCATGTTAGTGAAGTTTTCAACTATAATCTCTTCAAATATTTTCTCAGTCCCTTTCTTTTTCTCTTCTTCTTCTGAGACCCTTATAATTTGAATGTTGGTACATTTACTGTTGTCCCAGAAGTCTCTGAGACCGTCCTCAATTCTCATTCTTTTATCTTTATTCTGCTCTGCGATAGTTATTTCCACTATTTTATCTTCCAGGTCACTTATCTGTTCTTCTGCCTCAGTTATTGTACTATTGATTCCTTCTAGAGTATTTTTAATTTCATTTATTGTGTTGTTCATCATTGTTTGTTTGCTCTTTAGTTCTTCTAGGTCCTTGTTAAATGTTTCTTGTATTTTCTCCATTCTAGTTCCAAGATTTTGGATCATCTTTACTATCCTTATTCTGAATTCTTTTTCACGTAGACTGCCTATTTCCTGTTCATTTGTTTGGTCTGGTGGATTTTTACCTTGCTCCTTCATCTGATGCGTATTTCTCTGTCTTCTCATTTTGCTTAACTTACTGTGTTTGGGGTCTCCTTTTCGCAGGCTTCAGGTTCATAGCTCCGGTTGTTTTTGGTGTCTGCCCCCAGTGGGTGAGGTTGTTTCAGTGACTTGTATAGGCTCCCTGGTGGAGGGGACTGGTGCCTGTGTTCTGGTGGGTGGGGCTGGATCTTGTCTTTTTGGTAGGCAGGGCCACATCCAGTGGTGTGTTTGGGGGCATCTGTGAACTTACTGTGATTTTAGGCAGCCTCTCTGCTAATGGGTGGGGTTGTGTTCCTGTCTTGCTAGTCGTTTGGCATGGGGCATCCAGCTCTGGAGCTTGCTGGCTGTTGGGTGAAGCTGGGTCTTAGCATTGAGACAGATATCTCTGGGAGAGCTCGTACCAATTGATATTACATGGGACTGGGAGGTCTCTGGTGGTCCAATGTCCTGAACTTGGCTCTCCCACCTTGGGGGCTCAGGCCTGACACCAGGCCCGAGCACCAAGACCCTATCAGCTACACAGGTGTGTGGGGATTTTCTTGCCTTTTGGGATGTCTGAGGTCTTCTGCCAGCGTTCAGTAGGTATTCTGTAGGAGTTTTTCCACATGTAGATGTATTTTTGATGTGTTTTTGATGTGTTTGTGGGGAGGAAGGTGATCTCTACATCTCACTCCTCTGCCATCTTGAAGGTCCCCCTGCAGTAGGAGACTCCACTGAAGACCCAACCTCTGCAAGAGCTAGAGGTACAGAGGCATTTTTCTCAGAGGGTTTGCAGCTTGCTTTTTTTTTTTTTCTTTTCCTTTGCACTTCATCTAGTTTCACTTGTTCACAGGGTGACTCATGCAGAGGCCTCGCACCCGACAGTTCAGATCTGAGTGCCTAGTGAGAAAAGGCTGTGCTGACCCCTCAGCTCAGTGGGTCAGGCCGTGTGTGGAAGTGCTGCCCCTGACACTGCAACTCAAGATCTAGATTCCAATCTTCCAATGCTGACATTTTGACTCTCTGAGGCCTATGAAATGATTTAGCTGCATAAATTGTAGAATTGTACTGGTTTTTGTTGGTAACTTCTAACTCATTTTCAGAATGAAAGGGTGATAGAGTTTTTAAGCTCCAGATGGACCATTGGAATAATCTAGTTCTATTCCCTTGTTTCAACAATGGAAAATTATAATAATGAATTCCAAAGCAGTAAAATTGCTTGTTCAAGCTTTCACTTCTAGCTAGACTAGATTAGACCAGAAGCCAGTGTAGTTCTCTTTTCAGTAAAATTGAGTTCCGAATAGAAACATTGATATTGATTTGTTAGTATAATGTATAAATAGTGCTTTTGTGAAAACTTTTATTAGTCCTAGAAAATAATCCTAAAATTACTGGCTCAAAATTTCACAGCTAACTAGACTGTATCAAACATTTTATCATGAATTTCAATCTGTTTGCATTCATACATTATGTAGTACTTACACAAAAAAATCGTTTGTATTGTGGGCTTGTTTTATTGTTATGGAAATTAGTAGTCCTCGGACATAATTCTAAAATAATAAAATCAGCTTATGTGTGTATATTTGAGAGAAAAAAAATGAAAATAAAACAGTGCTTCAATTATCTAACTAGAGAATCAGAGCTTACTTTACTTTAGAAATGCATGAAGAATAATGCAAAAGTCTGGCCATCTGTGTATGTGATGTCAGCAAGAAGACTCAGCTACTCAAACTAGGCTATGTGATGTGCCATAGAGATGTGTCAAGAGGCCAGCATATTTCCTGAAAACTTATCTTGCAAAATGTTGCCCTGTTTACAGTATTTCTCTGCATTCTAAGATATTGCTCTGGCACAGTCAATGTGAACAAAGAGTCTGTTGTGAATACATAAAGTCCCCCCTCCCCTTGTCATGATATTTGATACTTCATGGCCACAAGAGATCTAAAGACGTCTGGGTGCTGAAGGAAAGAAGTGGAATGAAGCTGTTAGGACTTTTGTACTCAGATTCTTGGGTGGGAAAGTTAGTAAGCTCTGTTTGGTTTTTTTGCAGCTTTATATAGATAACAATCTGTGGCGTGTTCATTTTACCTTGGCCCCATTCCCACATCCTAATCCAAATCTTGCCATTAGGTATAGGTATGCTTTTCCTTCTCTCCTGATACTTGCACTTGGGTGGGAGCTCATTTGTGGATCTTAAATACAGAGTCTTTGTTTTTGTTTTATGTCAGTGGGAGCTGTGGAGCATCATGTTAATCCTGGAGCTTCTTGGACTAAATTAAGAAAGGGATACTTAAAGATACTCACGTGGCACAAAGGCAGAACACATGGAGTAATTTTCTACAAAGAGTCTGGAACAATTTCTCTTATCCCTGTTCACACATGCTGCTCCTTCCACCAAGCCATGAGGTGTATGTCTCACCCTTTAAACCTAGACTAGCCTAGTGATTTGCTTTGATCAGTAGTATGATGGTGAAGGGAGATTCTGGGATTTCTGAGCCCAGACTTTGAGAGACCTTGTAGGCTTCCCTTTTGCTATCTCAAAAACTGGCTGCCATTTAGAGAAGTCTGACTGTTCCTGGAAGATGAGAGATTCCAAAGGGAAAGAAAGAGGTCCAGATGGCCCCCAGCCATTTCAGCCAGCTCCGTTGAGGCAATAGACATGTGAGTGAGGTCATCTTGGGCTTTCCAGCAGATTCCATGTAGAGCAAAAGAACTGCCCGATTGAACTCAGTCACTCCTCAGAATCATGAAAAATAGTGAATTGTTGTTGTTTTAAGCTCCTAATTGGAGGTTAATTTGTTATGCAGCAATTAATAACCAAAACAGGATCCTTCTACAGTTGGCACAGCAGATACTCTCGCTTCAGCCCATTACCCTCAATAAACCTGTTTTGATTTTCTTGTGTGTGTGTGTGTGTGTGTGTGTGTGTGTGAGAGAGAGAGAGAGAGAGAGAGACTCTCCAGTGCATTTGATTCTTCTGATAGTGCCTTTTCCAAACTTTGGTTTCTGAGTCACCACTCTCTCCTGATTCTCTTCTAATCTTAATTCTTTTTCATCTCCATTATCAAGGGCCTTCCTTATCTCACCATTAAATATGGATGGTTCCAGGGTTTGAATCTTGTCTCCCTTCCCACTTTGTGTTTGTGGTATATATTCTCTTTCATGCCTCCGTCTATAACTCATGACTTCCTTAACCGTCTATTTTCTAAGTCTCCAAAATTTCTAACTCAAACCAGATTCCTTTTCTGTCATTTAGATTCTCACCTTCAACTATGTGCTAGAAAACTCTGCCTAAGTATCTAAGAATTTCAAACTTGGTCCTAAACTAAGCTCCTAAATCCTTACCCTAAAATTATGTGGATGTGGTTTCTTCAATTATTACTTAATCTACTTATTTGCTTTGGTCTCTAGCTATTCTTCTGAGTCATACATCTGAGCTGATCTTCCTATTGCTCCTCTCTCATAGCTAATCAGCCACTATGTTTTTTTACAACTCTAACTGGAATGTGTCTCTCAGATCCATCCCTTCCTTTATTCTGGTTTAAACTAGGCTGTCAATATTTATTACCTGAACTAAATAAATTATCTCCTAAATTGTTTCCTTGTCTTTATTCCTTTAGTTAAGTGGATTTTTCCAAAATGCAGATGTAATCATGTAACTTCCTGCCTTAAGTCATTAAAAGGCTCCCTTCGGTGTAGCAGAACTTTCTGTCTGGTGTCTGGGCACAATTATATATGTGCACAGTAGTGAGTCTGTAAATGTTTGACAGCCTGCTCTCCATGAGGAAAAAAAAGTATGCATGTGAATAATGTACACACAGACATATACATACGTGTGTGCATGTATACATATTTACATAAATTTGTTATATTTTACTGAGGCACAGCATACAGTCTACAAGTAATTTTTTAAATGCGATACTATACCTTGTAAATTCAGTATAGCCGACTGATTCTC
Source organism: Lipotes vexillifer (assembly GCF_000442215.2). Classification (NCBI taxonomy): domain Eukaryota; kingdom Metazoa; phylum Chordata; class Mammalia; order Artiodactyla; family Lipotidae; genus Lipotes; species Lipotes vexillifer. The sequence continues at coordinate 925,707 of NW_006787415.1, forward strand.
ATAGGCTGCTTCTGTTGATTTTTGCTGAACTGCTGTGTCTGGATCCATGCTATGATGGCAGTTGATAAACAACTATAGCTCTGATGTGAATGTTAATGATATTTTCATTTACCTTAATGATTAAGATGAACACAAACAGTAATGTCATGTTGGAACTTCACTTGTTAGTCAACAACAGCAATTTCTTTGCTGAATCACGTAAGTTTTCCAATACTGGAAGTATATGACCTCAATTTTGGGGTGCTAGTCGCAGTGAAACAGCTAGAACTATGACATACTTTAAGTATAATCTGCACTATTAACATTTTATCCATCTCCAACTTTCTTAAGCTCAATCAACAAAACAATAAATAAAAACGTGATCTGTAGCATTTGCTGATTTTTCCTGGCATCACTTCTCCCACCATGGCCAATTTCAAGCTACCAACATGATGTCACTACATGAGGATTTGGAAAGAAATGCACAGGAGCACACAATTATTTAGTATTTCTACTTTTCAGGTACAGTAGACATTACCTCAAAAGCACACCTAAGAGTAAGGTGTAGTAAAATAATTGGGAAGGAATAAGGTTTGAATATTATGTTTGTTTTTAGTATAATTTCTTTGATTGTAAGTTTATATAATGTGCTATTTAGTAATGGCTATGTTTATCAATCAGCTTGCAAAATTCTTCAGATTTGAACAGTTGGCTCTCTTTAACCTGTAATGTTAGGTGTATCCAGCACACAACTTGGTGTGCCCAAGGTCGTCTTCTTCTCCTGGAGGAAGCTTTTGGGGTGTGGGCTTGAGTGATGCCTGAGTTCTTGGCCCTCATCCAAGAGCTCCTGCTAATTTTTCACATCCTGTATGAAGCTTTGGTGAAACTACCTCTTGCCCAGGCAAATGGAGATGACTTCTTCCGTTATGCCCCGTGCTTACTGCTTACCTTCCTCTACCTCCTGCGACGTTTATCACCTATATTATGATTCCTTCTCATTTTCCTACTACGCTAATAGTCTTAAGAATCTATAACAAAGAACTGTGACGCTATTATTGGGTACTCAATTTATTGTCTAGGAATAAATCTATGAAAGGTGAATGGGCTGTTAGGACTGACAGGGAATAGGAAATTGAAAATTGTCCCAGAATGCAGGGTTCTCTCTACCATCCTGGCCAGCCGACTTTCAGTGACATCATCTAGCAGATAAAAACCAAAGTGACTCACTTTGATTGGGGTTAGTGAGATAGCACTGAAGAATAACAGAGAGGTGTCTGTCACCACTCTCCTTAGTAAAGGATCAGCAAGCTCCTTAGAAGAGCAAAACGACTTCAAAAGATTGTATTTCAGAGAATCTGGCAAGATACCACATTATAAACTTTGTCAGAAAATTTTAAGTAATAAGAGTTGTCAGAAATAACAAAATTCTTAGCCTTACAGGAGCCTTACCTTGTATGCTTCTGATTAGTATTTTCTTAACATATGCAGCATCTGAAGATCAACTAGCAATATCACCACTTCCAAAAAAGAAAGTAAAACACCTATAGGAAACAATTGCAGAGCATTTGTGACACCCCAGTCACCACTCATAATGTACTTTGAGTTTAAAAGCAAAGCAATAAGGCTGAGTCCTGTCTGTATCGCACTCCTCCAGTTTACTGTGTGGCTTGTGTTTGAACATGTTCTGGGGCACACACTACCTCTCTCACTTCTTATGCTGTATTTGGCAAAACATGAAAACCAGTGAGGCTGATAATAGAAGTCTGAAACCAAGCCAGTCTCTTATCATCATAGCTGCATTACCTTCAAACCCACTCTGCTGGGCTCGACGAAGGTTGGCAAAAGATAATAGCACTGCCAAGGTCCTCCATGTCCACAGGGAGTCCTTGCCAACAGAGCAGAAGACACTCCATAAAGACTAATTTAAATACCTGAATGCAGGGCTCTCTGAAGCCATATGATCACAGAATGACCAGCTTGGCATGATCACTTTTCATTCATAGAATGTGAATATTTTAGGTTGCCACAGATCAGTAATAAGAAAAATAAAGACTTTGGTCAAATACCAACTGTATTCAATGGTGAGTATCACTAACTTTGTAACACTATTAAAGCTAACTGCCGGCAGTAAATGAAGAGATTCACCAACAGACTGTATATTTTCATATTGTATCAGGAACTTATAGAAAATCTTATACCTTATATCTATATTTGATATAAGGTATAAAATCCAGATATAAGGTTGGTTAAATACAGACTACTGGAGGTGCATTTACTCACCCAAGATCACAAAGTTTGAAAGTGGCAAAGGCAAATTTGAACACAGGCCTGTGTAACTCCAAAGTTATATTCTTTGCCCTACACAAGTAAATAAAGATACGTTTTATACATTAGACATTAAAGTTCTACTAGTTATCACTGTCAATAACCTTAGTCATAATGTGACAGCACCATATTTAATTCCAGAGGTTAGTGCTATGAATGTACCTCATTTCACTGTGGGCTAAAATATAAACATCTGAAACATTTGGATGTGTATTCATGTCTACAAATATTCAGACTTTAGCTGAAATGCAGAAATTTATGGACTTCCTCTATTCTTGCTATGCACAGTCTTTACTGATATAATGTCATTTTTTTCATTCAGCAAACACCATTGACCAAGGATCAGGAAATGTGTTAAGCATTGCTGGTACCCAATGAATAAGACAAGCAGGATTCCTGCCACCCAAAGAACTAACAGTTTAGTTGAAGAAGGCAGATTGTAAACACACAAAAAAGTAAACACATAAATAACTATGATCATTACAGACTGTGAAACTTGTTATGAAGGAAATATGCAGTATGACATGGCAGAGAATACTTAGAAGCAACTACTAAAAGTCAAATAATGTGTTACTGCTACTGAAGAAAATAGCAGTAGCATCAATAGGGAGCATATCCAAGGCTTTCTAGGAAGGAAAAAAAACGCATTCGTAGATGTTGACATCAACCTCTCTGCACAATATGCATGGTTTGGAAAGGAATCAGTTCTTCCATTCAAAATTATGCATTGTCTGATATTGCAGGTGCTATGAAAAAAGGAAGAATTTAACAAGTGATAACCTTTACTTGAAACCTTAGTGTCTGTCAGTAATTTTTAGGAAAAGTGGCATGACAGAGTTGAAAGAGCCAAGCGCCCTGGCCAGTCTTGGATCCCCAGTCATTATGATGTGTTCTTCCACAGGTCATAACCGTTTCTTTACATTGTCTAAAATGAGAGTATTGCATCATTCACCAAATGATGACTGAGATTCATTCCAACTCTAACAATCTCTGATTTTGTGTTCGAATTCAAATAAACTATATATAAATATGTAAATTATCTTTCTATTGAGACAGAGAGGAAATTTATTAGAGTGGCATAAAGAACTCTCTGTTTTGGGACTTCTGTGGTGGCGCAATGGTTAAGAATCTGCCTGCCAATGCAGGGGACACGGGTTCGATCCCTGGTCCACGAAGATACCACATGCCACAGAGGAACTAAGCCCATGCACACCCCCCATGCACCACAACTACTGAGCTTGCGTGCCACAACTACTGAAGCCCCAACACCTTGCTCCGCAATGAGAAGCCACCGCCCCGCAACAAAGAATAGCCCCCCTGCCACGCCCCACTCACCGCAACTAGAGAAAGCCTGCATGCAGCAACGAAGACCCAACGCAGCCAAAAATAAATAAAATTAAATCTTAAAAAAAAAAAAAGAACTCTCTGTTTAGATCTGTTAATATTCTGGATATTGGTTCAGAAAAACCTTACTCTAAAATTTTTGATATGAATAGCACATGACTAGTTAACAATTTTCTAGTCCAGTGCCCTCATTTTGAAGAGTTAACTGCAGCCCAGAGGCATGAAGGACTTAGCCATTGTGATAGTGGCAATGGCCAAACCAACACCAGGGCTCCAGACCTAACCCAGTCCTTGGTCTCTTAGATTAACTATGGCTTATGTCCTGTCACATATTAATTTTTAAATCTGAATCTGCCATGTTCTGTTTCTGAACTTATTTCTGTTTTTCTTTATTGTTCATTATAAAGTTATTAATATTTGGAGATAGAATTCAACCAATATCATGATAACCTTATTTCTTACTCCAGGCCCTATTTCCAAGTCAGTGCCCATGAAAAAAGGGTAGGAGAATATGTAATTTAATTTACCTGCTTTGTTCTTTCTTGTTCTTTTTGAACTCTGCCCTTTTAATGATAAAAACAAATCCCTGCACTATCATTGAGACACTGATGGTTTTTTGTCTACATAGATTCTCAGATTTTATATATGACATCTAAGTCTAGCCACGTACAAAAAGGAGTCAAGTTTCACAGTGCTATTTTATGAAATTGTTACTTATACCATTTGCAACAAATAGAGAAGCAAAATAGGAGTTATAATCACGAACACTCTCTTAAAATCTCTGAATAATCTAGCTACCCAAAAGACATAAAAACATATATCCAAACAAAAACTTGTACACTAATATTCATAGCAGCATTATTTATAATAGAGTGGACACAACAGATTGTCCATTAAAGGATGAATGGATAAACACATGAGGTATATCCAGACATGACATATTATTTGGCAATGAAATGGAATGAAGTATTGATATATGATGCAATATAGATGAATTTTGACAAATTACACTAAGTGAAAAAATGAGAATATGATTGTATGATTTCTTTATAAGAGAAGTCCAGAATATGCAAACCTATAGAGACAAAAAGTATATTAGCAGTTACCTGGGGCTGGGAGTGAAATGGAAGTGAATGCTATTGCATATAGGGTTTCTTTCAGAGCTGATGAAAATGTTCTAATTTTAGATAGTGGTAATATTTGCATAATTCTGTGAATATACTAAAACTCCTAAGTTTTATACTTTACATGGGTGAATTTTATGGTAAATAAATTATATCTCAGTAAAGTTGCTTTAAAAATCATCTGTCTACCAAGAAGTTGGGCTTACCTTTCTCATGCACCAACTTAATCTTTAGCAACTGTGAGAAACAAAGTATTTTCATAGATATGAATTAAAGTTTCATAGAGCTAGAAGGAATATTTGAATTCATAGTATAATAGTCAAAGTCTTATGCTCTGATGCCAGATTGCTTAGGTGTGAATCTGGCTCTGTTAGTTACAAGTTGTGTTATCTTGGACAAAATGTATTTATTTTCTTTAATCCTCAGATTTCTAATTTATAGAAAAGGATAATAATAGTACCCAGCTCATAGATAAATTAATTGCTATTTTGTGCAGTTTTGGCTAACATGATATAGTTCAAATAATTGAATCATTGTTAGTCATATGATGCAGTTCAGTTCCCTCATTTTACAAATGTGGTACTACTGTTGGTATTAGGTTTTAAAGAAGTTATGTCAAGTTGCACAAAATCACATAGTAAAATAAAACAACTATAAGTTATCAAATGCCTTTGCATTGTTTTTAAGAAATAAAATTTGGATTTTAATTTTTTTCCCCTTAAAGAACTACTTTGTTTCATTTTGGGGCTAAAATGTGTCTCATTTTGAAATAATTTAATGAATTTAGTCTTTATAGGTTTATTTGTTTCTTGTAAAAAGGGCAATTGGATGAAAGCTAAAGACTCTACACTGGGTTCATATAATGATTATCTGGACTGATGGAAACTAAAAATAAATTTTGTATTTAATTCAGTTTAAATTCTCTAGATCATCCTCAAAGGAATGTTCATGAACTTTGAAGACACATGATAGGTGACTTGCAGTTTTAAGGAAATTTATTAAATTAACCATTTTTATTCAGTTATCTTTAATGGGAATGATATTAAAAAATTGTAACATAGAGCTGAAGTACTAGATTTCCAAGTATAATATGATTTAGAAATATACCACCATAAATATAAAATAGTTCAGTAGTTAAATGAAATACTTTCTGCGAGGTTTTTTGTTTCATGCTTTTGATTCCTAGGTAAGGTTTAAATTGATTCAGGAAAGTAGTCACAAAATTGTGTTTACTTGCTGAACTGGGAGACAGAGAGCAAGAGGTAAGAGACAAAGAATCAGGAGACAGAAAGAAAATGACAAAACCATAGCAATTACACTCATTAGCAGTTTTGAAAAGAGTAACATTATTTGATCTTGTTGTAACTCTATGCTTGTGTCATAAAGAATATATATAAAAATGGTCTCTGGACTAGAATGCAAAGTTCTATAGCTTTAAAGCAATTTATCTAACTAGTCTTTAAAATTCTAAAGTCATTTAGAAATGTAAACTGAAAAGCTTTTTAAACAGCATTTTTCCTCTATGGAAATAAAAGGGATGAGAGCAAAATACAAACTTTGAGATTTGACTGCATTTATAATCCTGACACATTTGGTAAACATTTTGATAATGTTGAGTTCAAGTTTAAACAAATGACAGAGATATGTATAAAACTTAAGTTTCTTAACTTAAACTTTATCTGTATATCTGATTAGTTACATCCCTAACTTTTACATCACGTCCCAAAAAGAAAATATTTGATGAGCGCTAGAGTCAATAGTTGCAATTACCAGAGTTCTAAAATTTGTAGCTTAAATAAAGAACAAGTAAGGGAGAATTAAACTAAGTAAATAATTGAAGCGTTTATTTATTCATCTTCGTCTTTTGTGTGTGTTTAGTGTATTTTGAGGAACATTCTACCAGCTCCTCTTTTTGTTTTCCTAATGAAACCTTTACTAAAGCAAACAATTCTGGAGATGGAAGGGTAAGAGGATGTGGAGCTCACCTCCCCCCACGAACACATCACAAAGACATCTACAATGTGGAACAATTCTCACTGAAAACTAACTGGAATATGACAGAAGGATTCCCGTACAACTAAGGGTATAAGAAAGATACACATGTAATCAGGTAGGAAGGGAAGAAAAGCAGTCAGGTTGAGACCTGTGCCCTCAGCAGGGAGAATATACAAGCAGATACCAACCCTGGGCAGTGAAAGCTGAGAGCCACAGTTTGAGAGCCACAGTCCTGGGTCCTACACACGGGAGACAAACCTCCTTGGCTGGTTGGAGGACCTCTGGCAATAACAAGAGGGCTGTGGTAAGGCCGGACTCTGCTGGTGAGGAGTACATATGTGCTGGCTTCCCCCAAGGCAGGGAGGAAAGAGCAGCTGCCAGGTTTCCTGTGACCCACTTGGCACATGCTCCTGCTCAAGCCTAGTGGATGTTTGGCCTTGCTCACTCCACGTCACAGCAAGGCATATGGAACATTCTCCAGAAGAGATCACATGCTAGGCCACAAAGCAAGTCTTACCAAATTTAAGAGGATAGAAATTATATCAAGCTTTTTTTTCTGACCACAAGGGTATGAAATACGAAATCAATCATAGAAAGAAAAATGGGAGAAGAACGAACACGTGGAGACTAAGCAACATGCTACTAAAATGCCAGTCAGCCAATAAAGAAATCAAAGAGGGAATCAGAAAATATCTTAAAACAAATGAAAATGAGAACACAATTTTCCAAAATCTACGGAAGGCAGCAAAATCAGTTCTAAGAGGGGAGTATATAGCAATACAGGCCTTCCTCAAGAAACAAGAAGAATCTCAAACAACCTAACCTACCACCTAAGGGAATTAGAAAAAGGAGAATAAATAAAGCCCAATGTCAGCAGAAGGAAGGAAACAATAAAGATCAGATAGGAAATAAAATAGATATAAAAATGGATAAGATCAATGAAACTAAGAGCTGTCTTTTTGAAAAGATAAATGAAATTGATAAACCTTTAGCCAGGCTCACTAAGAAGAAAAGAGAGAGGACCTAAATAAAATAAGGAATGAAAGAGGAGAAAAAATAGTCAATAACCACAGAGATATAAAAAATCATGAGAATATTATGCACAGTTATACACAAACAAATTGGGCAACCTAGGAGAAATGGACAAATTTCTAGAAACATACAGACTGCCGAGACTGAGTCAAGAAGAAACAGAAAGTCTTAACAGATGATCACTAGTAGTGAAATTGAATTTGTAATTTAAAAATTACAGAAATCAAAAAAAAAAATTACAGAAATCAAGTCTAGGAACAGATGACTTCACAAGGGAATTCTACCAAACATATAAAGAAGAGCTAATACCTATCCTTCTCAAACTATTCCAAAAAATTGAAGAGGACAGAACACTCCCAAATTCACTCTGTGAGACCATATTTACCCTGATACTAAAACTAGATAGGCACTACCAAAAAATGAAAATGACAGGCTCAGGTCTTTTGTGAATATAGATGCAAATATCTTCAACAAAATGTTAGCAATTAGAATCCTACAATATATAAAAAGGATTATGTACCATGATCAAGTGAGATTTATTCCAGCGACCCAAGGATGGTTCAATATTGCCAAATTAATCGATGTAGTATACCACATTAACAAAAGGAAGTATAAAAAAATCACATGATCTTCTCAATAGATACAGAAAAAGCATTTGACAAAATTCAACATCCATTCATGAAAAATTCTCATCAAATTTAGTATATAGGGAACATATCTCAACATAATAAAGGCCATTTATGACAGACCCACAGCTTAACATACTCAACAGTGAAAAGCCGAAAGCCTTTTCTGTAAAGTCAGGAATAGAAAGGAATGCCCACTTTCACCAGTTCTATTTAACACAGTAATAGAAATCCTAGCCACAGCGATCAGAAAAGAAATAAAAGGCATCCAGATTGGAAAGGAAGAAGTAGAACTGTCACTATTTGCAGATGACATGATACTTTATATAGAAAACTCTAAAGTCTCCACCAAAAAACATTAGAATAAATGAATTCAACAGTCACAGGATACAAGATTTATATACAGAAATCTGTATATTAATCTGTTGCTTTTCTATACACACTAATAATGAACTATCAGAAAGAGAGAGTAAAAAAAAAATCCATCAAAAAGAATAAAATACCTAGAAATAAATTTAACCAAGGTGATGAAAGACCTATGCACTGAAAACTATAAAACACTGATGAAGGAAATTGAAGCTGATACAAAGAAATGGAATTGGTAGAATCAGTATTGTTAGAATAGCCATACTACCCAAAACAATCTGCAGATTTAATGCAATCTCTATCAAAATACCTACAATATTTTTCACAGAAGTAGAACAAATGATATTAAAGTTCATATGGAACCACAAAAGACCCCAAATTGCCAAGGCATTCTGGAGAAAAAAGAGCAAAACTGGACTTTCCCAGACTTCACACTATACTACAAAGCTACAAAGCTACAGTAATCAAAACAGCATGGTATGGGGGACAAAAAAAGACACATAGATTGATGGAACAGGATAGAAAGCTCAGAAATAAACCCACACATTTATGGTCAGTTAATCTACGGCAAAGAAGGCAAGAATATACAACAGAGGGAAGATGGTCTCTTCAATAAATGGTGCTGAGAAACCTGGGCAGCTACATGTAAAAGAATGAGATTAGAAAATTTCCTCACATTATATGCAAAAATAAACTTGAAAGGGATTAAAAACCTAAAAGTCAGACTGGAAACCATAAAACTCTCAGAAGAGAATATAGGCACTCTTTGACAAAAATTGTAGCAATATTTTTGAGGTTTCTGTCCACTAAGGCAAAAGAATTAAAGGAAAAATAAACAAATGAGACCTAATTAAACTTAAACGCTTTTGCACAGCAGAGGAAACCATCAACAACACTAAAAGACAACCTATGGAATGAGAGAAAATATTTGCAAATGATATGACCAAAAAGGAGTTAATATCCAAAATATACAAACAATTCATACAGCTCAATATCAAAAAAACAATCTAATCAAAAAATGGGCAGAAGACCTGAATAGACATTTTTTTCCGAAGAAACCATACAGATGGCTAACAGGGGCATGAAATGATTATCAACATTGCTAATTATTAGAGAAAATGCAAATCAAAACCACAATGAGATATCACCTCACACCTGTCAGAATGGCTATCATCAGTAAGTTTACAAACAACAAATGTTGGTGAGGATGTGGAGAAAAAGGGAACCTTTGTGCACAGTTGGTGGGAATGTAGATTGGTGCAGCCACTATGGAAAGCAGTATGGAGGTTACTCAAAAAACTAAAAATAGAACTACCATTTGATCCAGCAACTCCACTCCTAGGTATACATAGGAAAAAACCAAAAACACTAATTCGAAAAGATGTGTGCACCCCACTGTTCATAACAGCACTATTTACAATAGTCAAGGTATGGAAGCAACCCAAGTGTCTATCAACAGATGAATGGATAAAGAAATGTGGTACATATATGCAACGGAATATTGCTCAGCCAATAAAAAAGAATGAAATTCTGCCCTTTGCTGCAACACAGATGGACCTAGAGAATATTATGCTTAGTGAAACAAGTTAGACAGAGAAAGACAAATACTTTATGATAGCACTTATAGGTGGAATCTAAAAAATAAACAAACAAATGTAAATAGCAAACAGAAACAGACACACAGATACAGAAAACAAGCTAGTGGTTACCAGAGGGAAGAGCGAAGAGCGGAGGGGCAAGATAGGGGAATGGGCTTAAGAGATACAAACTATTGTGTATAAAATAGATAAGCAACAAGGATGCATTGTACAGCACAGGGAATTACAGCCATTATCTTGTAATAACTTTCAATGGAGTATAATCTCTAAAAGTACTGAATCACTATGCTGTACACCTGAAACTAATGTATCGTAAATCAACTATACTTCCATAAAAAATAATAAAGCAAACAATTGTAACCTATTATTTCAGTTCCACCTGCATTATTATTTTTTTTTAATATATTTATTTATTTATTTATTTTTGGCTGCATTGGGTGTTCGTTGCTGCATGCGGGCTTTCTCTAGTTGTGGCGACCGGGGGTTACTCTTTGTTGCCATGTGCGTGCTTCTCATTGCAGTGGCTTCTTTTGTTGTGGAGCACGGGCGCTTCAGTAGTTGTGGCACGTGGGCTGTAGAGCACAGGTTCAGTAGTTGTGGCGCAGGAGCTTCATTGCTCCGCAGCATGTGGGATCTTCCTGGACCAGGGCTTGAACCCATGTCCCCTGCATTGGCAGATGGATTCTTAACCACTGCGCCAGTAGGGAAGCCCCCACCTGCATTATTAAAATGTATGGTATTAGAGCTATGGTAGATAAAAGAATTTTTAAAAATATGGTCACTACTGTGTAGTAGCCCAACTTGGGAATTTACACACACTTAACGAGTAATGGATTTAAGCTCTCTATGACAAATGCCAAAACAAAGTTATCTGAAGAACACTATGAAAATATCTGGGAAGGAGAAGTAATTATTCCTAAGGGAATTGTGTCAGACTCCTAAGCATTAACAGCTAGTCTGGCTTTTAACAGAAGTGTAGGTAGGGTTAGAGAAGTAACAGTGTGGCATTAAGAAAGACTGCAACAGGAAGTAATAACTTAAAGCAGGGCATATCCTGAGAACAAAAAGTAAATTGTTATGGGACTCTTTATTCTACAATTCATTTTATCTTCCCCTTTTGGATATCATAATTCAGCAAACTGTGAAGCGGCCATACAACATTTTGACACAACACTTTCTGTGCTCATGGCTCACAGAAAGAGGTTATCTAGGGTTTGTATGAATCTGAAGCCCCTGGCATTTTGCCCATTTTTCCAGCAGGACTGTAAGGACCTGTGCTTTCATGGGCCATTGACATGTCACTCCTTGATGTTTTCCAATTTCTCTGGTACTGCAGTTCGGGTGCTGGATTGTTGGCCTCTAAAGAACAGCTTGAAGACATGGCTCATGTGTGTGACACAGCACATGTTCTCACAACTTATGTGGTCTTATAGAACCTGTTCTGCAAGCTTCCACATCTCCGTTTTATGAATAAATGCATTTGAAAAACATAAATCAATTTTATAACATTTGTTATTTTAAATCTGCCAAGAATAATGGAAACTTTCTCAGTTCTAGAGGAGAAAGAGAGCAAGGAAGATATTCATCACACAATTTGAATGAAAGATGACTGGTAGGTTAATTTCCTTTCTCTGAGAAATTTGGTCTTTGTTGCTAGAATGTTCTATTTGGAACACAAATCACATACATCACTGAACCATTGATTTGACTATTAAAGCTGTTTTAAAATAAATTTTCATTTTTCACATTGTTGATTCAATATTTGTTAGGAACAGTAGTAAACTATATAATTCATCACTTGCACTGTGGAGATTGTATAAAAAGAAAGTACACATCAAAGGTACACATGTAATGTTTAAAAAAAACTCTACAAATTCTCTTCTATTCTGTGAAAAAAAAATTAAAGGATTCCTTTCAGTCAAATCCACCTACAAGCATAAATTTTAAGTATTAATAGATATAAGGATCATGTTAAATTTGAGATAAATGCATATATTTATCACATGTCCACCTACATCTCTGAATCATGCTCAGTTTTTCCATAAGCAACTTTAATAAATTAACAGAATGCATTAGTGAATAGAGTAGTTCATAGCCAATAATTTTAGTTCTTCTATCCCTGAAGAAATGCTAAAGTACCAGCTTCATTAACTTAATGAGGTTACATTAAACACTTGGAGAAAACAGCCAGCACTAAAGGCAACAGTCCAAAGGAGGAAATAGCACGCTGATATTAAATAGGTTTAATTGTGAGGGCTGGCTTAGTTCTGTTGGTGGTGAGACCTAAAATATAATGCCATGAATATTTTAAAATATGAAGTTATCTGGATTTAGGGAGAAACAAAACTCTGATTAAGTAATTGTATCAACAATATGATTAGGAGAAGGGAGTGATGGTACAGTTGCCATTTGTTTGCTGATCCTTTCCAAAACTAATCCTTCACTAAGCTCTAATTTTATCATTTAAATCAGCTTCCTAAAATTACCACCATATGCTAGATGTATTGAAGAATGCAAGAAACTATGGTGGTAGCTTTATTCATCTTGATGTATAAATTAACCTTGAAAAAAATAGAAAGTCTGTATGCTAAGTATTATTGCTTGATTCCTTTAAAAAATTTATGCAGGAATTATTTTCCATATTGTAGTAATACTCTAAGCCAACCTAAAGTTGAGAGAATTCTTTGAGAAAATATTCAGCTCATTATATGGGTATCTCTTGAAAAAATTAAGTCCATTTTTATAGTGAATGCACAAAACTAGTCAACAGGAATGTTAATCACTGGGCTGTATCTCATGGGAATGTCAAAAAAGGTTCCAAACAAGATATAATGAAAATGACCAGAGTCACATCGACTGAAAAAAAAAAAAAGCACAACCTAAAGTTGAGAGTTATGTTTTATTCAGTGGACAAAACTGAGGACTTAAGCCTGGGACACAACATCTGAGGTGACTCTGAGAGACTGCTCCAAAGAGGCAAGGGAGAGGAGCCAGGATATACAGGCGTTTTGGCAACAAGGGCAAGGTACGAATTGGGCTGGGGTGGGGTGCGCCCAGGGGGAGTGGCTACAGTGTCTGATGGTTTGAGGTCAGGCATTGTTTCCATTCTGAGTTCCCTCAGGGCACACCCTCAGGGCAGCTGTAGTGGCTGATGGCTGCACCATCCTTTGTTTACTGATACAGCAAGAGGCATTCTTAGTTCGCAGTCATAATAATCATACCTCAGAAAATTTGGGGACTGCCCAGTTTTTTGAGATTCAGAGTCACCCTACCAGCTGTCTTCTCAGAATTAGAAGCCTACCAATCTCTATTCTGTTAATATTTATTAGCTACTTTCCTGTCTCTTCACCCTGTATGTCTTCATCTTAGGTTTATGTTCCGCCTACCAAACTAATAACTCACTCTTT
>NW_006787415.1:939591-952349 GCF_000442215.2 Lipotes vexillifer
TTCCTATGAAGGTCTTTTTGGCTTGTGATTACATATGGATTCTGTTTACTCCTGTCCACTACTACGTTTTGCTCTCTTTTTCCTCTCTTTCACTTTCTGTTCCACCAGGCAAATGACCTCTGACTATTTATTTCCAGTTCAGATTATCAACAGAAAGGAAGCCTCTAATTTCTGAGCAGCTTTTTCCAAGCTATTGATTGACACTCTTGAGTTATAGGCCAATTATTATAATATAATCATGTTTAACTAGAAGGATGGCACCCTTACAACACTGTCATGTCAACTTACACAAAAAGAAATTCTGGCTTTCAGTGTAAAGTACATTTATTTCTCAGAATATTGAATTCTATTATGAAATGTGCATACGTCTGCAGTTTATAAAACACAGATGAAAAAATGTTCACACGTTTAGAGTATGAATAAGTAACTAGTAAGCACAAACGTTGTTAGAGGTAAGCTAATTCATAGGATGTATTCAATAAAGATAAACACTTAGCATATTACTCTTAAACACAGTAAGGAGTGGACAGTATTCTGTTGTATGAATATATCACATTTTCTTTATCCATTCATCTGTTGATGGACAGTTGGGTTGTTTCATATCTTGGCTATTGTGAATAAAGTGGCAGTGAATAATGGCAGTGTTAATCTTTCCTGGGGATCCTGTTTTTAATTCCTTTGGATAAATACCCAGAAGTGGGATTACTTCTGGGTATTTTAATTTTAATTTTTGAGGAAATTTTATACTATTTTCCACAGTGGCTACTCCATTTTACATTCCTACTAACAGTGGACAGGGGGTCCAAATTCTCCATATCCTCACAAACAGTTTTTTATCCATTTGCAGCAACATGGATGAACCTGAAGGAAATTATACTAAGTGAAATAAGTGAGACTCAGAAGGACAAATACTCCATGACGCTACCATGATGAGGTATCTAAAACAGTCAAACTCATATAAGAAGAAGTCAAACTTGTAGAAGCAGAGAACAGGATGGTAGTTGCCAGGGTCTGAGGGGAGCGGGAAATGGGGAGCTATTGTTCAATGGGCATAAAATTTCAGTTATGCAGGGTGAATAAGTTCTAGAGACCTGCTGTACCACACGTGTCTATAGTTAAAAATACTGTATTGTACATTTACATAGTTAAGAAGGTACATCTCATTTTGTGTTCTTATAACAGAAAAAGAAGTACAAGGAAACTTTTAGAGATGATGGGTATGTCTATTACCTCAATTGTGGTGGTGGTTTCACAGGTGTATGCATATGTAAAAATTCATCAAATTTCAAGCCCAACCCAACACTTGACTAGATTAACACAAATCCTTTCTGTACACTAAAGGTGCAGAAGAAGGAAAGGTATGCTCATCTCCAAGCATAAGATAAACTTGCCTCAGAATCTGCTGTGCTTTAACATGTCTAGCTTCCAAAGAAAATTACAAGACATTGGAAAAGTCAAGAATAAATGAAGTCTGAAGTTACAAAGTAATTATCAGAACCAGCCTTGGAGATGACCGAGGTGCTAGAACTCACAAGGAATTTAAAATAACTATGAATAATATGTTAAAAAAAAGCTCTAATGAAAAAGTTAGACAGCATGCAAGAACAGATGGGTAATTTAAACATAGAGTTGGAAACCAGGAAAGGGTCAAATGGAAATATTAGAAATCAAAAACACAGCAACAGAGATGATGAAGTTTTCTATTTACTTCATTTTTCAGATCTCTGAAAATAAAATTTACTTGTTATTTAGCTCCTTACTTTACACTCCTACCAATACAAGTATTCAGATGGAATTGACCTATCAAGTGTTTTAAACTTATCTTTACTTCTGTTGGATTGCTTGAGTAAAAAAAATGAATAAAAACAAGCAAATCCAATAGGAAGCTATTTTACTGGCTCAGCTATGTTTAAGGGTGTGTGTGTAAATGTATCTTTAAACTGATTTTATCAAATTTAATCAAAACAGCTGAATTAATTTATGCATAAAGCCACTAATTTTAAATAGATGGGTTTGAGTGTAAAGATGGGAAAGGGGCTTGTGTCTGAAACTAAGAACGCTAATTATTCTAGAAATTTCTGCACATCAGACAAGCATGCAAACTTTCAGACAGTAACAATTTTCTGTTTCGGGTTAGACTAAATTTCCCAGGGAATTCCATTAAATTGGATTGTTCTGTGGGAACACAACACTGTGTGATATAAAACAGCCCCCACCAATTTACTAAATTGCTTTTTCATCAAGCTGTATTTTTTTAAAGTATAAATCATCAGTTTAAGCATTTCTCCTCGGCATAATACACATAAGGCAAGATCAAGAAAATCTTGAGGGGCAATCCAATCAATGTTCTGTTGAATAGTGCTATTTAAAAAATAATAATCATACAAATTCTACCCACAGGTACTACTGTGAATAATGATATTTATTATTTGTTCAGTGCTGACAGTGGGCAGACACAGCCCCTGACCTGGGGGTTTATAATATTGAAGAGAACCTAGACAGCCAAGGAAATCTGAATAAACTATGCCAGTGAGTGCGAGGCTTTGCGGCTTACACACATCTATAAATTTCTCTCCCTTTTCTCTTAATTTCTCCCCCTTTATTCTTGTAACACACTGTATATCAAGTAAATACATTACGGAAATTTTTTGCAGCCTGCTTACTGATAGTTTACATTAAGCAAATCACATCTTAATTTGTAATTTATAAAGTCCTTTAACATAATTTAAGCAGAGATCACTGACAGGTCTTCACAGGGAGTTTGAGATTAAATCTGTAAATATTTGTATTTTAATAAAAATATATTAAGTCCTACAATTTTTTTCCTCATTTTTGGAGAAAGGAGGCTATTTTGGTTGGATAACAAAAAGAATAAGGAAGCAAGATCCATTAATTACATACTACTTATTCATAGATACCTGGTGCATTGTTTTAGCTAACAGTTTTTCAGTACCATATTTGAGCCTTTACAAGTGGATTTTGTTCTAAAGCAAGGTTTACTTGAGAACTTTTTAAAAAAAAGCTTTTGAAGTAATATATTATATTTGAAGTAATATACACACATAGATTTAAATAAATCTTTTATTTAAGTACATGTAGTATAGAATTGCACATTGAACATTTGGAAATCATGAGTTTAATGTGATATAAATTAACTGTTTAGATCAACAGAAATATATTGTTGCCTTCATAAAGAGAACAGCACCATTTCTCACAAAGCACTTTAAAACAAAAATCAAGATCTAGCACATATATGTATGCTTCTGAGATGGAAAACCAGTTTATAATCTATCTTGAATTTTTATAAGAGTTTATTTATCCTGTGATAATATTTGAAAGGCTTTCCAGAAACAGGAAGACATAAGTTTCTGGTTCTAATTTAAATAGTCATATGATATGTGACCTTAATGTAGTAAGAGGTATTCTGGCCAGGGTAGTTTCTTCTATGGATCAAGTGTATTTTTGTTAAATTGTAAAAATTTAAAACAAATGTCTCCCAAGCTGGAAAAAAAAAACCTCAAGGGCATCATCAGTCATAGGTTTAAAACACATGCCCAAATAATTAACAGCTAAATCATAGAAGAAAAAAAAAAAAAGAGCTTTCCCTGAACAATTTGTGGTATTATTTAAAGTCTTCTCTTAGAAGGCAATTGTTCTAGAATGACTGATTTTCTCTTTGCACTTTCACTCAATAAACACTAATGAGTCAATTATGTAAAAGCAGAAATAAAGCAAGACAGAGAAGCATTGAGCACTTTGGATTGTGTTTTTTTCTTTTAAACAGTCTTTAGTGGAAATTTTAAAAGTTGCAGAGAATTAAATGATACAATAGAAAACATGAAGAGCTTCTCTCTCTGTAGCTCTCCCTATTACACCTAACATACATTCTCATTCCTTTGATGTATTTCAATATTTTGTTGTATACTCTGCCATTCCTTTCTGCATATTCATGCAACTATATACACCCAATATATATCAGAGGAAATGCATTACATTATGACTTTTAAAAAACTTTATAATATAGTGTATACCTTTTTCCATATCAGTAGAAAAGGTCAATGCTTTTTGAAAGATGAGCTGTAAATTGTTCCATCATTTGCCTAATGATGGACATGGAGACTATCTCCCAGTTTAGTGCCACTGTAAACGGTGGTGCCATAAATATCCTTATCCAATATCCTTAGGTTTCTGGGCTTCTCTCTCTCCAACATAGATTTCCTCAAGTGGGATTGCACGATCAATGGAATATGTCATTCTAAACTTTGCTGAAGATGGCCAGTTCCATTTCCAAAGAGGGATTAGCATCCACTCTCAGAAGCAAGGTAAGACTGTTCCCACCTCGCACACTTCACCTTCACTTTTATCACTCTCTTTTTTTAGGGCATTAAAAAAAAATCAAAACAGGATCTTTTATAATAATCTGCATTACTCTCCCTAGTGGTGAAATTAAGCAACTTTTCATACAATTGTTTTCCATTTGTATTTCCTCTTTTCTCAATGATTTATTCTATCCTTTACCCATTTTTCTTTCTGACTGCTCGTCTTCTTCTCAGTTAATTTATAGGAACTCTTTTTGCATTAGGGATATTGACCTTTTGTCTGTCCTGTGTGTGTGTGTGTGTGTTTTTTCTAAATTATGTTTTTAATATATATTTTTTTTAAATGAAGTCAAATGTTTTTTTCTTTGTGACTCTTTAGCCTTTCTATACTGTTCCAAAAGCCTCCTCCCAACCAAAGATTATTCACATATTCCCCTACAATGTAATGATATTTTTCTGCTGGCATATTAGGGAATCAGCAGTAGTAGAGGCCAGATAAACTTTAGTGAGGGAAGTAGATGCTGTAAGTTAAGGAATAGCTTCCATACATGCCCCCAGCGCTTTTCAGTTATTCTCTCCCTCATCAATGATGGATATGCAGAAAGAGGCTGGCTGATGTCATCAGTGAGGGCTTTTTTGTATAATCCTGGAATAAGCCTCTCTTTCACAGAGCGGGGCTTTTGAGGAGCATTCACATGGGACAAAAATGTGTTCCACTCTGGGAAGTTCTTGAACTTCCACTTCAAGAAATTCATACACATAATTCTTATACAGGCTTTTTTCTCACCGATCCTTTAATCAGATTCCTTCCTAGTTTCTTGCAACCTTGGAAAACCATTAACCACCATTCATTAATCAGTATAAAAACTTACTTCATGCCATGCCTCTTTCCAGCTGGGTGGACAAAAAAGATGTACTGCTTGTAATTCAGCCCACTGTCCTTCAGGACAACTCCAGAGTTGGGGTGTAACATTGCAATTGTCCACTTATGGTTGATGCCAGCAAATTGCAGAGAAACCTATGAACCAGGGCTGAATTTATTCCTCTTTAATTTTCAGCTGATCTTAGAGACCTTCCCATGGAACAATAGATAAGGTTTGTGAGAGAGACTTCAGTAAGATAAGCGTGCTCATACTTTGAGAGAACAGTATGAGAAATGTGGCCGTCAGGACCTGCCTAGACTTAATCCTGTATATGCAAGTTCTGTTTGGTGAGAGAGTGTTTCTGGACAAGTTTAGCTAGATTCCTCCCTCCAGCCCTTCCTTCCTTCCTTCTGTCCTTCCTTTTTCCTTTCCTCTATCTAACAGAAAATATTTACTAAGCAATAATTATATACCAGGTATCATTCCAGAATCTGGGGAATAGTGGTGAGCAAGACAGGTCCGTCCCTTCCTTCATTAACCTTCATGTATTAATACCCTAGTAGAACACAGTAGTACTTGATTCATGATGAGTGGCTCAGTTTACTTGGTCATCTGCTATTCCACAGTCAGGTATTATGTCTCAATCGTGGCCTAGTAGAAAGCCAAAAGTTTTTTAAAGAACGGAACAGTTATTTACAGAAGAGGACGTGGTGAGGTTTCAGCATTTTTAAGGCCTCTGTTTTGATTTTCTAATCATGTCTCCTCACTGCTCCAAACAGGGATGAGATTATACACACACATTCCTAATGCCCCTCTTAATTTCCTGGGTCTATAGGGTACACAGGCAGAGCTATTTGCACCCCAACAAGACCAATAGGAGAAAATTTGGTTGCTCTGAACCATGCTCATAGTGTGCCATTCTTTGGATCAACTAGAATATAGGTTGGAAAGATTAACTCAAGTAAGTATATATTTTCTCCAAAATCCAAAGAACCCACAAAATGTTTTTCTTACTGGTGGAGGTACAAGGTACAGCAAAATATTTCTTTACTTTGAAAGGGAGATCCTGACTTGGCCCAAATCACTAGACTCCCAGAAACTTCACTGAAGTAGTAGGCCTTTAATCTCTCAATCTTCAGTATATGTGCTTTCCATCAAGAATGGCTACATCATGCTGCCTGTCTACTATCAGCATTATTATTAATCTAATGAAGAAGAATTGTGTCCCTTGAGGGAATATAAACTTTAATGTCCCTGTGGACTAAGTTACAGAAAGCATTAGAGAGTAGTCATATTCTAGGAGAAATTTGTACTCTGATCTCTTTCAGGTAAAACAAATATCTTCCATTGCTTTATATTATAGAGATAAAGGCAATGATATTACCAAATCACTAACTGCCTATTAACTGTTGGAGGCTATATGTAGTTGTACAAATAAAAAGGCCATATCTAGAAGAGCAGCTAAAATTGATTAAATATACAGCAATCATTTATTATTCACCAGGGCCTGTCATCTGCACAGGTGAGTTAAATAGGAATAGGGAAAAAAAAATCAGCACCTTTGCATTTTCTAAGTCTTTGATAGAGGCACCAATTTCCACAGTTTCACAGTAATTTAGGGTTACTTTGATTTATAATTTTGGTTTGGAGGGGGAGCTCTAGTGGTTTCCATTTAGTGTATTTTCCCTTTAGTCCCTTACCCTATGTGTTGGGAAACCCATGTGAGAGGTCTGCCAGTTCATAGTATTTTTATTCTTAGTACATATTCAGCAAGTGGAGAAAAAGCACAGCATTGTGACAGAGATTGCTAGATTTTCCCTAAAATCTACTTCTTCTTTTCCCTCTGTAAAATGTTAGGCTATATTTCCTACCCTCCCTGTATATAGGGATGATCCCATAGTCAGAGTTTGCCAAAAGACTGTGAACAGGTGAGATGTATACCATTCTAAGGTTTTTTAGAAACACATCTGCCTCTTCAAGTGCCTTCCCCTTCCATAGACTGGGTGCAGCTAACAAGGTTACGGGACATGGTAGAGCCCTGAGAAGGAGGGAACCTGGGCCCTAAAGCATAAGGAGCACCTGCCTGGACTGTCACCTAAGTGAGAAATATATTTCTTTTGTGGTTCAGCCATTATATATTTGGGAATATATATTTGTTACCATAGTCTTATAAATTCTGTGGATTCAGGATTTCATTGGGCCTATCATAAGCTGACTCAGATCAAAATTCATTTATGAAGTTTACATAATTCAGTTATGTAAACTGCAATGCATGTTGGGTCCTCAGGGATTCGTGTTTTCTCAGAGCTTATGTCCAACCATAAAACTCAAAAGATCTGGGCATATTCTATTTCCCCAAGCAAAATAGTCTTAGTAAAGTGTTACAGGTTCTTTTCTGGCAGGCAAGAAGGAAGATTGGCTTAAACATGATGTTATCATCAGGTCTTCTCAGGGGTGTCCAGGCTTTCCTTCATTCAAGGGACTGAAGGCAATGTACTGAGTCAGGTCCAGGAATTTGTTAAGGAGACCATGATCCTCTATTTTAATGGATTGTCAGGCATAGAGGATATTTTTATGTTTGCTTGTTCTATTTTTTTATATACTTTTAAATATAGGTCAAATAGGATTTGGTAAGCACCTATCCATTTCACTCCTAATAATCCTATGATATATTAACAACCAGTAAAATCTCTGTGGGTCAGGCTATTTAGATTACATTGCCAGTAACCAGAGTGTTACCCCTGAGGTTAAGTACCACTATGTCACCCAGGGTCCTAATCCCCCATTAGAGGCAGGGAGACCATTTCAACTGCATCCCATAACAGCATTCACAGCTTCAAAGTACAGCCACTAATGTATTTTTAAAGATGACCCTAGGCCTCTCATTAATTTATTTTTCAAGGCCTTGGAGAAAGGAACTGTTTCTAGGCCTTCTAGGAGTCATACATTTCACTTGATCAATTCCCTCCAGGATTCCATTCTCCTGACTTTGGATATCTTCTTCCCAATAAACCAAGGAAGTTCTGGAAGTAACAGAAGGTAGGGATTGTTTTAGTCCACTCATAAAAATCCCAGGAATTTCAGTACATGGCTTAAGCTGAGAATTTTGGAATTTGGGCCTCTCATTGGCCTTATGTAGGACCATCAGAAGCAGGTACCCCACCCTGTATGGAAAATTCTGCTCTCAGTACACATTTCATTTCACTAGACCAGAGAAAATATTTTAAAGAGAAATTTTGTCACTGTATGTCAGGGACTGACAGATTCCTTCTGATGAATACCAACAGAATGTTCATTGCCTTCAACGTCAAGTACGCACAGCTCCCTAGGTTTTTCTGAGTTCCTTTTCACTGCAACCTGCTTCCTGACAACAGTTTGTTTAAGCCATAAGTCTTGCTTATAGCAACAGAATTGGATTCTGGTTAGTTTTTTTTTTTTTTTTGTGTGTGTGTGTGTGTGTGTATGTGATATGCGGGCCTCTCACTGTCGTGGCCTCTCCTGTTGCGGAGCACAGGCTCCGGACGCGCAGGCTCAGAGGCCATGGCTCACGGGCCCAGCTGCCCCGCGGCATGTGGGATCTTCCCGGACCAGGGCACGACCCCGGGTCCCCTGCGTCGGCAGGCGGACTCTCAACCACTGAGCCACCAGGGAAGCCCTCTGGTTAGTTTTAATAGAAAATAATTTAATAAAATTATGTCATTGTGTGGCTTAAAGAATTGACGGGAAAGCTGGAAAACCAAGCTCTGAAAGCAGGCTGAAACCCCAGGAAGCCGGGCACCTGTCATTACAGCCAAGCCCCAACCACTGGAATAGCTGGTTAGGATGCTTGTGCAGCTGGCTTAGGACACTGAACAAACTACTGGCATTATTGGCATCGCAGCTACTGGCCACTACTGTTGAAAGGAATTCTAAATTGCTCTTCTTTCCTATGTGCTACTTGTTCCAGATCTGCAAGCTATGAACATTCAATTAGCTAAGCCTAGGTCGTGAGTCTGCACCCTGGTGGATATGGGGAATGATAATCTAGACTTTTGGGCAACGTTGGTGGGAGTCAATGCCCTTCTGCCCCAGTATGTTTCTCAACTGGGAGATTCTCATAACATACAAAGGGAGGTCAAATGATGAGCAGTTAAAACCTCAACAGAGCAAAGGTCCGTAACACCCCACTAATATGAAATTCTACTTCCATTCCATGCTAGTGGTTAATTTACCATCAATAGTCAACGTATAAAGGGAGTATTTTTCAAACGTTTTTTTTTTTTTTGCCAGTGGTGTACTTTTTGTCTCAAAATTATTCTGAAAACATTTTTAGTACTTCTATCTGTCTTTGTCTCTCTCTGTCTCGCTGTCTCTCTCTCTCTCACACACACACACATACACATGTTTTGAGTACTTATAATAATCATAGAACTATAGACATAAAAGGCATATCTTTATCTCATCTGAGTCCTTCTCCCACCTCTGGCAGGATCACATGTAGATGACACTATCTTATTTCATTCATTCAGTTATTCAATAAACATTCACTGAGTGTTTAGTAGGTTAGGGTATTTCTTCTAAGATGCATCACTTCAAATTGTGTTGGAATTAAGCATACTGCTAACTGGAAAAAAGATACTAAATTATATAACACAAGATGCTTAAGGCTTTGTGTTAGGTACAGTGGTTCTAGTCTTCAGATAATGATCATTACAATGATGATCATTGCTACTCAGTAGGATACTGCTCAAAGGGACACAATGAAAAAGTCCAAGAAGGGAGCTCTTGGCTCTAGATCAGTATTTCTTAATCTTGGAATTGGAGTCCCAACAGGTATGTGTAAATAATGAGTAAACGTTCAGTGGCAAAGGAACATCATATATAAGATACAAGTGGTAAATAAAAAAGCCTGAATTATGGTCTTTTCTTATTCATGAAGCTGAAGAACTTTATTATGACATACTTTACTGATTTGAGGATTGAAGACCCTCATTTTTAGATTTTAATCCTGGCTTCTTTTACTATTGAAAGACCTTAAAACACCTCTTTAGGTAGAACACAATTCCTGTACAGTAGTGATTATTATAGGTAATCCAAACAAAACAGACACTTCAGGCCCTGTGTTGCAAGTTAAAATGCAAGTTCCATATTCACCACCCCTTCTTTTATTGATAAAAGAATAGCAATAAAATGTCTATACACTTTCAAATGCTGAAGTTTATGTAACACATAACAAAACTTTGTAATCATCTTTTTTCTTTTATAAATCTTTTCAAAGTCCATTCATCACAGCATAGAAATTGCCACTGCAACATTTTGTCTCACTTTTTTCAAAAGTTTGATGAAACTCAGTTTTCACAGGATATTTTCTTTCTCATTACTTCTTCCTTCCTTCTCAGATATGCTTTTTCTTCTAACGGTTCTTTGCATAACTTGGATTTGAAAAATAATAATAAGCTTCCATCTTATTAACCAACTGCTTGGCCCATGTGCTGAGCAGGGGGAATTTAGAACATCTTAGATGGCAAGAGAGAAGGAAGGCTATGTATATTTATATATTTAAATTTTGTCTGTCATATAGTATTATGCTGACATTTGTCAATATGCTTTTGTTTTATGATAGTCTGGAAGGAACAAAACTAACAGTGATTATCCCGAGGGAGCAGAATTGTGGGATAGTTGGAAGGATTTGGGCAAAGACAGATATTGAACAGACAATTACAAATAACAGCTAGATCACAGAACACTCTGAGTAGAAAACCAGGTACAATTTTGGCATAGAGCAATGAGACCTAACCTGCTACTTAGTATGCCTGAGGAAGGGGAGAAGAGAGGCATGTATCAAGAATAAGTAGAAGTTACCTAAGCTAATGTGCAGAATGGGGGAGGACATGTTTCAGGCAGAGGGAACAGCATGTGTAGTCCTGAGGCTAAATAACAATATGTTTTAAGAATTGAGAGAGGTCCGAAAGGGAAGAGAATGTGATGGGACTGAAGACATGAAACAACTCAGATTACACAGGGCCTTTAGGTTATGTTAAGGAGATCGAATTTTGTTCTTTGAACACTAGGAAGCCACTGAAGGATTTTAATCAGAAAGATATTATTTTCATTTGAAATGACCACTCTGTCTACAGAGTGAAAATTGGATTGTAGTGGAGACAAAGTGAACATAAGAGGTGACTTGGCGTTATAGTGTTTCCAATGAGAGACGATTGCAATACGTTATGGCTAGAAGTGTTGGGTAGAGTAAATGAATCTAGGAGCTATTTAGAAGGGAAAAAATGCTATGTCTTAAAGTCTGATTACATGTTGGTGATAAAAAAGATGAATGTGTCAAGGATGACTTCCTGGGCTCATGGTTTGAGCACCTGGGCAGACATAGCTCTTATTTACCTGGGGAATCCTGAAGGAGGATCCCTATTGCCTGTACATATACTCCTTGATGCCTAAGATGGAAGCATTGGGGATGTCACATATTCATCTTAAGTCTTTCTTTAAATAGGTTTATTGATATATAATCTACATACAATAAATTTCACCAATGTTAAGTGTATAATTTGAATGAGTTTTGAAAAACACAGTCACATCACTGGTACCATAATCATGATATGGAACATTTCCATCACTCAAGAAAGTTCTCTCATGCCCCTTTGCCCTCTGTGCCTTCAGGCCAGCCCTGGCATCTGGCACTGATCTGCTTTCTATCACTTTACCTTTTCTAAGCTTTCATACACATGGAAGCTTCTCTCACCTAGAATAATGCTTTTGAGATTCATACACATTGTTGCATGTATCAGCAACATATTTGTTGCTGCAAATGTTTGTTTCATTTTATTGCTGACTGAAATTCCACCATAAGGATATAGTAAAATTTGTTTATCCATCGATCAGTTGATGGGCATATGGTTTTTTCCAGTTTGGGGCTATTATGAATAAAAAGCTGGTATTAAAATTCCAGTAGTCTTTTGTATATACATGTATCCATTTCTCTTGGTAAATATCTAGGAATTGGGTTACTGCGTTGTATGATAAATGTATATTTAAGAAACATCAGAAGCTGTCAACGTTTTTTCCAAAGTGGCTGTACCATTTTGCATTCACATCAGTAATGCATGAGAGTTCCAGCTGTTCCACACCCTAGCAAACATTATAGATATTTAAATTTTTTCCATTCTAATGGGTATGTAGCATCAACTGTTTTAATTTGCATTAAATGTTTATTTCTCTAGTTGCTAATGATGTTGGATATCCATATATATAAATGTGAAACTTTACCTTACCTCTTCTCATCTACTGAAATTAGATCAAAATGGATCACAGACATAAATGTAAGAGGAAAACCTTTAAAACTTCTAGAAGAAAATGTAAGAGAAAGGCATTTTATCTTGGGTTATGCAAAAATGTCTTAGGAAACCACAAGGACAAACTATAAAGGACAAATTAATAAATTAGACGTTATTAAAATTAAAAATATTTGCTCCTCAAAAGACATTATTTAGTAAATGAAAAGGCAAGCCACCGACAAGGAGAAAGTGTTTACAAAATACGTTATCTGCTAAAGGAGACTCTCTCCCCGTTTCCCTCTTTCCCTCTT
>NW_006787415.1:952607-962005 GCF_000442215.2 Lipotes vexillifer
CTTTCCCTCTTCTGGTTTGCATGGGTTGTGGATGAGAAATCTTCTGTCATTCTTATCTTTGTTTCTCTACATAATGTCTTTTTTCCTCTGACTGCTTTTGGGATTTTCTATTTATGATTTGTCTATAGCAGTTTGATTAAGATATGTGTTGGCACAATTTTCATTAGGTATGCTCTGCTTGCACATATATGTTTATAGTTTTCATCAAGTTTGGACAATTTTCAGCCTTCTTTCTTCAAATAATTTCTCCTCCCACTTCTATTTCTTCTCTCCTTCTATGACTAATTACTCATATGTTGGATCATTTGTTATTTCAATAGCTCACCAGTGTTCAAGTCATTTCTTCTTCTTTCTTTCTGTGCTTCACTTGGAACAGTTTCTATTGCTATGTCTTCAAATTCACTAATCTTTTTTTCTGAAGTGTGTAATCTCCTTTTAATCCCATCCAGTGTGTCTTTTCATTTGAAATATTGTATTTTTTATCTCTAGAATTTACAACTGGGTCTTTTCCTCCTCATCAGGTTTATGTTTTCCTCTGTCTTCTTGTAAAGTTATAGCATATCTATGATAGCTGTGTTAATGATTGTGTTGGCTTGTTCTATTACTTCTGTCACATCTGAATCTGTTTTTACTAATTGATTTTCTTCCTTGTTATGGGAAACATTTTTCTGCTTTTTGCATGCCTGGAATTTTTTATTGGCTGCAAGAGAATGAGAATTTTACATCCTTGCCACTTACTACTATTATTCCTTTAAATACAATGAACTTGACTTGGAATCAGATGGGTCATTTTGAGGCTGACTTTTAAGCTATGTAGGAATGGGGTCAAATCAGTTTTAATTATAGAGCTAATTTAGCCCCACTACTAAGCAGATAATATTCTGAGAGCACTATCAAATGCCCCTCGTATAATGAGGTTCTTCCACTCTAGCTGGTGGGAATACACAGAACTTGAAGTATTATTTGGCCTGATGCTTTTTGCCTTCCCCCCCCCGACCCTATACTGTGGGTAGTTTCTTTACATACCTGCACAAATCAGAACACAATAAATTATTTTAAAGTTCACTCAGCAAATACCCAGTGTCCTCTTCCTCTGTAGTAGTTGTAAGGATATGTCCACAAATTCTTTGCTATTCCTCCCATCAATTGGTGGAATTTAGTTCTCTTCCCTTAGAGTATGAGTTGGACTTAGTGACCCATGTTGGACAATTAGATTATAGCAGAAGTGATGGGATATCACTTCTGTGGTTAGACTATCACAATATTGTGGCTTCCTTCTTGAGTGCACTCTCTTGCTCCCTCTTGGATAACTGCTTTAAGGGAAGCCAGAACCTTCAGGCCCAGTCAAATCATCAGTGACTGTAGCCTGTAGCTCTGGCCAATAGTTTAGTTGCAATTTTATGAGAAATCTTGAGCCAGAACTACGCAGTTAAGCCCTTCCTAGATTCTTAACACTAAGACACTGTGTGAGATGATAAATATTTATTTCTTTACATGCTAAGTTTTGGGGCAATGTTATGTAGCAATAGATAGCTAATACATATTTTGGTACTTTGAAGTAGGTGTTGCTGTACCAACAGCTTAAATTTTAAGAATGGCCCTGGAGCTGGGCAGTGGACATTGAGGAAAGTATCAGTGAAAGCCTAAAATACTTTGAAGAAGCTTTACTTGAGGTTTTATTTTGAAATAATTTTGTACTTAGAAAATTTGTAAATCTAATACAGATATCTTCTGTACATCCTTCTTCCATTTTCACCAATGATATTGTCTTATGTAACCATAGTATATTATCAGAACCAAGAAATTGACATAGGTACAATATTATTAAGTAAACTACAGACCTTACTTGGATCTCACCAGGTGCGTTGTGTGTGTGTGTGTGTGTGTGTGTGTGTGTGTGTGTGTGGTGTGTGTGTGTGTGTAATTCTATGAAATACTATCATGTATAGATTTATGTAACCACAACCATGATTAAAATACAGAACTGTTCCACATCATAATAAAACACCCTTTTGCCATTTATTTACAGACACAAACTCCTCCAAAACATAATCCTTGGCAGCAACTGATATGTCCCCCTTAACTATAATTTTGTCATTTCAAGAATGATATGTAAAAAGAATCATATAGCATGCAACATTTTGAGATTGATTTTTCATTCACCATAATACCTTTGAGATCCATTCTGTAGTTCATTTAATGTATGAGAGTTCCAGTTGATTCCACATCCTTGTCAGTGCTTGGAATTTTCAGTATTTTATATTTTAGCCATTCTAATAGGCATATAATTATATTTAATTATGGTTTTAATATCTATTTCTCTACGGATTAATGATGTTTAATATCTTTTCATGTGCTTATTTGTCCTGTATATACTTGCTTTTCAAGTCTTTTGCCCATTTTCTATTTGGATTGTTTGTTTTCTTAGTAATTATTTCAAAGTTTTTTTAATTTTTTTTTTTAGTATTCTGAATATAAATCATTTGTCAGATACATGGTTTTCAAATAACTTCTCCTCCCAGTCTATGGCCCATTTCTTATTAGGGTCTTTTTCAGAGAAAAAGTTTTTAATTTTGATGAATTCCAATCTGTCATTTTAAAATGATTTTATTTTAATTTAAAAAATTATTATTATTCTACAGATTCTGCTTTTGGTGTCATGTCTAAGAACTCCTTGTTTAAGTCGTGAAGATTAAAGAGTTCGTTCCATGTTTCCTTCTAGAAGTTTTGTGTTTATTAGTTTTACATTTTATATTTAGATCTATGATCCATTTTCAGTTAATTTTTCTATAAGATATGAAATTCAGTTAATTTTTAAACTATTTTTTTGTCTTCAGTGTCCAGTTGTTCCAAATCCATTTGTTAAAAAGATACCCTTTCTCCATTGAATTGCTTTTGTACCTTTTCCAAAAATTAGTTGCATACTTATGTGAAAATATTTCTCGATTCTCTATTCTGATCCATGGATCTATGGAATACAACAATCTATTGGTTACTGTACCTATGGAGTAAACCTTAATACTAGATGGTGTTGGGCCCTCAGACTTTATTCTCTTTTGCCAACTTTTTCACTATTTTAGTTTCTTTCTGTTTCCATATATATTTAAAAATCAATTTTATATCTTCAAAATAATCTAGTTGGGATGTTGATAGGAATTTCTATGAAAAAGATATTTTGGACTGAATTGTCACCTTTAATATTACTGTTTATTTTTCCACACTGTGAACCCAGTATGCCTCTCCATTTATTTAGGTCTTTAATTTTTTAATGTTTTGTGGTCTTCAGCATACAGGTCCTATATGTGTTTGATTCGACTTACACATAAATATTTCATTATTTTGGAGCTAATGTAAATGTTACTAAATTTTAGTTTCCAATTTTTCACTAGTATACAGAAATTTGGTTGACTTCTGGTGTTGACCTTGTATCCTGTGATCTTGCTTATTACTCTAGGAATTTTTTAATGTTTATTTTGAGGATTTTCTATGTAGACAAACATGTCATTGGTAAACAGGGACAGCTTTATTTATTTTTCCAATTGCTTTTATTTCTTTTTCTTGCTTTATTGTACTAGTTAGAATTTCCAGTACTGTGCTGAATAGGAGTGGTGAGAGTGGACATCCATGCCTTGGTCTCAGGCATGGATAGCATTCAGTCCTTCACTCTTAGCTGCAGTTTTTAAAAATAAATAATCTGTATCCAGTTGAAGAATTTCCCTTCTACTCCTATTCCAGTTTGCTGAGGGTTTTAATCATGAATGGATATTGAATTTTGTAAAATGCCTCTTCTTCATCAATTGGTATAGTCATGTGGTTTTCTTCTGTAGCCTGTTGTTATGGTAGATTACATTGATTGATTTTGGAATATTGAACTAGCCTTGCATTTCTTAAATAAACCTCACTGGTCATGTTACATTATTCTTTTTATATACTGCTGGATTCAATTTGCTAATATTTTGTAGATTTTGCATCTATATTCATGAGATATATCGGTCTGTATTTTCCCTTTTTGTACTGGCTTTGTCTGGTTTTGGTATAAGGGTAATGCCAGCCTCACAAAGTTAGTTGCAAAGTGTAGTCTTCTATTTTCTGGAATAGATTATGTAGAATTGGTGTTACTTTAAAAACAAATGTTCAGTAGAGTTAACCATTGAAACCATCTGGAACTAGAGATTTCTTTTCTGAAAGTTTTTTAACTACAAATTTAATTTGTTTAATACCTTAAAAAAGCTTTTAGTTGAAGCCATATGATGTTTGGTAAGGCTATAGGTAGGGGCTTGTAGTAAAGTGAGGTAAATATTACAGGAAACTAAAGGAAAAGGAATCCTTTTCATATAGTGGCATTAAATTTAGCAACACTGTTGTCTGCAGTAGAAAAATGGGCCTAATGAACTGGTTCATCAACCTAAGAAGATTTCCAAAAAAATTTTGAAGGTGCCACCTGGTTTATTCCTTCTTACAGAAAATGTGAAAGGAGAGAGATAAATAAACTGAAGAAAAACTGTTAATAAAAACCAGCCAGAACTTGATGGCTCTGAAAAAATTTCAGCCTCTTTTTCTGGAAAATAATGCTAAATAATTAAGAGCAAATAATTATTTTAATAATTAAAATAATTAAGGTCAAATTGCATCAGATCAAAGATGAGATGCAGGGCACTTTCAGGAAAGCATGGTCTAATGATAAAGCCAAAGGTGTGGCTGTAAAATCCTTTGTTATGAACTCATAAAGATCATAAAGATCACATGTGGCCACTCAGAGTGAAGGCCCTCTAAAGTGTTTAAATGTGTTTCTTCCAGATCCTTCCAGTCGAACAATAGGGCTCCTAAGAAGCCTAAGAACACTGTCTCTAACAGTTTCATGAGAAACTCAAAGTAGGGAAGGGTTTATCTTAAGAAGGTTTGAGGGTGTGGCTGTGTCTAATGAAATGGTGAACCCCATAAAGATTCAGAGGTGACTCACAAAGTTTGAGAAATAGAATTACATATGCAGAGACATTTCTGGTCAGAAGTGGGCAGAGGTTATATAAAATGATAAGAAGTTATTGGAGCCATAAATTCTACTGTCAGGAAGTCCACTGAGAAAACTACTCAGTTGCAAATTCATACTACCTTTCATGAAAATGGAAGGATGACTCAGAGGGTAGATACAAGTTCCCAGAGGGCAGAGACCAGATCTATGAAGAATTATTCTCAGACCTTGAGACCTCATCAGGGAACTTTACATTTTCCCAATTGGATTTCAGAATTGCTGTGGACCAGTGACTCCTTTGTGCCTTCTCCTTTCCTCCTTTTTGAGCAGAAATGTCTATAGCAATTATCCTCTGTTTGTTCTACCACAATATGTTGGGTGTATGAGAGGCAGATAAATTGTTCCTTTAGTTTCACAGGTGTATATAGAGAGAAAGACTAAATCTGAGGAGCTCTACTTAATGAACTACACTGAGGACATTCACATTCACATGAACATGATTTAGATGGTAAGATTCTGGACTTGGAGCTAATGCTTCAATAAGATGAGCCTTTTGATAGCCTTGGGAAAGAATTAGTGTATTTTACATATGAAGGAAGTGCAAATAACTTTTTTGCCAGAGGGAATAAGCGCCCTCTGATGGTTTTAAAAGCATGTCCATAAATTCTTTGCTACTTCTCTCTTTAAGTGTGAGCTGGACTTAAATGATTTGCTTCTAATGAATAGAATACAGTGGAAGTAACGGTAGGTCATCTTCAATATTAGGTTATAAAAGACCATAGCTTCCAGTTTGGGTGCAATCTCTCTCTTGCATCACTTGTTCTGAGGCAACACATGAAATGAGAGGCCCTATGGAGAGGTTGATGTGACAAAGTTTCCTGTCAACAGTTATGTGACTTTGAAAATAGAACCTCTACCTTCATTAAGTCTTCAGAAACTTTAGTCTTGGTCAAGAGTTTGACTGAAATCTTGTGCGAAACCTTGAGCAGAAATATCCAGATCCCTGATCCTCAGAAACCATGTGAGATAGGAAATGTTTGTTGTTTTAAACTGCTAAGTTGGTTACGCAGCAATAGATAACCTCTACACTCTCTATGCAGCTCCCTCTTCTCTGGTACTGTATCCTGTAAATTCCAGTCATCTTGCTCTGTCTTCTCTTCTTAACTCAGCTAGTCTTCAGGGCTCTGCTTGGATTTCTCCTCCCTGTGCTGAAGCTTGTAGACTGCCTCCAGAAAGTAAGCTGGGGAAATTGTAATGATCACCTATTTGCTTCCTTTCTCTCATAGTCACAGTCCTAGGCTCCTGTTGTCCAATATCTGAAAACCATTGTTTTTTACATTTTGTCTCTTTTTCTAATTGCTTAAGATGAGAGTTAAATCTGGTTCCTGTTACTCTATCATGGCCAGAACTAGCTTAAGTCTTGATTTCGATTTAGATGTGAGTGCTACTGGGAGTTGATATCCTCATGCAACTCAGTGAAAGGGTTCTTTGTATTTTCTTAAGATTTTAATGTTTTTTGGAGAGGAAAGGACTTGAGATTAGCTTTATGTTGTGAGAGGCTTAGGGCCAATGAGTGAAGAGAATGAGGAAGGGCTGAAGGCCTCAAAGCAAACTTTCTACACAGAGAAGCATGGGTTATAAAATGCAACATGTGAGCACCTGGGTATAAGAACAGTTGGTTCCGCTTACTCTGATGCTTTGTCACTTACCTCCACCCCATAAAAGCAGTGCTTGGTTGATGCTAGCTACCATCTGGTGACATATGTAGTGACCTGTCTTAACCAACATGTTTTTCCCAGCTGCTCTTTTCTTCCTCTAAGGTTGGTAATGCACACACATGTCACAGTCTTGCCTTTTCTCCTCTATTTCACCACTTACATTTTACTTAATTCCAAATCGGGCTAGTTCTTTTTTTTACATATGTACATACTCAAACCCAATTTAACTGATGCTCTTATTTGCACCTCTAAGTCTCCTTTACATAAGCACAAAATCTTCACACAGTCATTTCTCTCTTAGGCTTATTCTCTGTGTAAGCCAGATAAATCATGCTGATAGTAACTGATCATCAACAGATCTAGACTTGTAATTCTGGGTCAAGGAACTGGAATAAAATACCATACAGAAATCAATATCTATCATCTTCTAAAGCATCTTAGAGAATTTCCACATGCATTTGGTATATAAATCATTGTATTAGGGTGATGTAAAAAAGGTATATAAAAGAAATCATTCTTACCTTTTCAAAAAATTGATAGTCTAGTAGAAGAAATATGTACTTGAGTCATTACAACACAAATGATTTATAAAAGCCTTTGAAAATATACAAATAAATTATAACAGTATTTCAAATAGGAAAAAGAGTAGAGATAGTTGGGAATTAGGCAAACTTTTCTGTAACAATCAATAGTAACCTCTACTGTAAGGGATCGGAATGGGTTAACGGCTATACATAGCAGGGGAAAAAA
The DNA here is from genome assembly GCF_000442215.2 of Lipotes vexillifer. Lineage (NCBI taxonomy): Eukaryota > Metazoa > Chordata > Mammalia > Artiodactyla > Lipotidae > Lipotes > Lipotes vexillifer. The sequence goes on from NW_006787415.1 coordinate 960,045, forward strand.
GGGAAAGATGGGAACTTACATAGGCAACCTGTGCTTTTAAACATATTTAATTTAATCGTATGGCTCATCGTTTTAAGGAATCACAAATGTATTCCAATAAATACACACAATGTAATATGCATTCCTTCTACAGTTTTATATTTTTGTTGATATTCTTGTTAAAATTACATGAGAAACATTTAACACTCAAATCCTTGTGGAGGTGTTTCATGGAAACTAAACTTGTGTTAAAACTGTGCTTTATTTCTTAAAAATAAACTGCCTCTGATTTCTTGTCTAGTTTTAACTCTGTAGAGTCCCATAAAAAGGAGGGTGTAGGCTCCTAAGTAACCTAGATACTTCTTGAGTGTCTGGAAACCCACACCCACCCTAGTTACTCCAGCTTTAGAGATTTTACAAGACAAGGTTTGAAGACAGACACACCTAGAGTGTCTTTATGTTTGTTTTTAATCTCTGGACAACTCAAAGGAAGTATTCTAGTACCCATCTTATTCAAACAATGGCTTTCCTTTGAAATAAGATCATCTGCCTCCCTCAAAGGCATACTAGTCACCTTTGACACTAGCAACAGAAGGGAAAACAACAAAGGATGTGGGGAACCAACCTCAGTGCTGGAATTTTTAAAAACTGATTTGCATTAACTCTTATTTCTAGGTGTCTGGCCTAGTTCAGAGGATGCAAATGGCAGGTTAGATCAATCACCCTTGAGTCTGAGGTGAAAGGTTTGATGTGGCCAAGAAAAAGGTGCAGAGAGGGGAGTAGGTACTAGGAAGAGCTGCAAGAGAGAAAGCAAGAATATTTAAGGTTGAATTGCGCCCCAAAGACTTTCGTCTTTGGGGCAAAAACATATTTTTTAACTGAAAAAGAAAAAGGCAAAATAATCTCACTTGGCCTGAGATCTTTAGAATACAGTATTTAATGCCGGTCTTTTTAATCTCACCCTCATTAGGAGTGTGTGTGTGCATGAGTTAGAGAGAGAGAGAGAGAGAGAGAGAGAGAGAAACTGAGAGCACTGATGAATGGGAAGCCGGAAAGATAAGGTGGGATAAGGGGCTCTGAAATGTCAGGGTGTCTACTGTCCTGGGAACTTTTGAAGCACCCTCCATGACGAATTACATTATCTCCAGGCTTAGAAAATTCCCAGAGACAAAGATGGGAAGAAAAATCAAAGGTCTTTGGTAAATGGGGCCGCTGCTTTGTGCTCAAGTCTGCACTAAGTTTGGCTTTTGTGTGATGTGTGGATGGGGGGAGAATTCCCCTGGAGGAGGAACCCGAGTAAGGGGGTGAGCTGGGGAGGAGACGGCCCTTCTACCTGCACACACCTCAGCAGGGAGGAGGGGGTGCCGCGTAAGGATGCAAATCCGGCCTCCCAGAGTGGCCAATCAGGAGTCGGGTGAGGGAATTTGGTTCCCCACCCCACTCCAAACGGGCTTGTGAGCATGTGTGCGGTGTTCTGGGACCTTTGTCCCGCAAAGTCTCGCTTGGCGGGCGCCCCTTGGTCCCTTTTTCTTGTCGGATCCGCTTGAATCTTCTCCACACCCCACCTCACGAATCGTGTCTTCCCCTCATCCCCTTACAAATTCCCTCCCGCGCCGCTGCGGGTAGGAGCCTGGAGCCCTGCGGTCCCGGGGACGGTGCGAAGCGTGGCACGCCAGGCTGCTGGGACCGTGGCACCAGCCCCTGGCACTTTCGCGTGGGTGCAGGCGGCTAGCCTCTGCTCGGACACCGCGGCGCTCCTGCTCGCGCGGGGCAGTCCTCCGCCTGTCCCAAAGCAGCGCTGCCTGTCTTGCGCCGGCCGGCTCTCGGCTGGCTGTGGGGCTGTCGTGAGGGGCTCCGGAAACTCCTGCGACGTCCAGAACACAGAAAATAGACTCATCACCTAATTCGACAGGGAGCCGGAGCGCTGCGGGGCCGCGCGCTGCCTGCCCCCGCTCCTCCCCACCCCCACCCCCACCCCCACC
>NW_006787415.1:962424-1031719 GCF_000442215.2 Lipotes vexillifer
GCCTCCTTGCGCTCCGGGAGGCGGCGGCGGCGACTGCGGCGCTGGCGGCGGCTGCTGCGACCGCGGTGGATCGCGCAAGGAGGCGCGCGCGGCGCCGGGAGCGCGGTATGGGGAAGAGCCGCGAGATGCGCTTGACTCACGTCTGCTGCCTCCTCTACCATCTGGGGGTCCTGTCGAATGGGATAGTTTCAGGTAAGTTCTTCCGTGACTTTGGGCTTGCTTTCCACCTTCCCCAGCGGAGACTGGGCACGCACGGGTCGGCAGGGCTGGCGCAGCTGTGCGCCGTGAGCAGGGCTCCACGGGTAGCAATAAAAACCGGCGTGCGGTTGCGGGTGAGAGGGTCACGCTCCTGACCGAAGCGCACTTCTCGCGGCCTCATTTCAACAACGTGAAATGCTTAGTTTTCCTCTCACGAGAGTAGTAAGATTTGCAAAGGTACGTTTACAGCACCTGGAGGAAAATAGGGACGTAAAGAAATTGATAGCTCTGCCTTGCTCTGGCAGATACTTAAGGAAATCATTTAATTGTGCTGGAGTCTTTGCACCGGTTTTCTTTTCTACAGCTAAGTGCTGTCACCAAACTTTGCAGCCCCACTCTTCCCCTCCCCCTGCCCCGATAATCATACTTTTATTTTGAAAGTGCTGGGGTCTGTAATCTGATCGCTAGGCTTCAGGGGTTGCGAGAGTTTCAGGGGCTAGACGGGTGGTCTCCAGCGCGTTACCCGTGAGCCCTGTGTGCGGAGTGTGTGCCCGGGGACGTTTGTGCTACTGGAATCGCGGCACCTTAAGCCCCGCACTTCTCTGTCTGCCCCGCCCGCAGGGCTGCAGTTCGCCCCCGACCGCGAGGAGTGGGAAGTCGTGTTTCCTGCGCTCTGGCGCCGGGAGCCGGTGGACGCGGCCGGCGGCAGCGGGGGCAGCGCGGACCCAGGCTGGGTGCGCGGCGCCACGGGCGGCGGAGGCGCCCGGGTTCAGGCGGCCGGCAGCTCCCGCGAGGTGCGCTCCGTGGCCCCGGCGCCGCCCCAGGAGCCCGCGGAAGGCCGGTCAGAGCCCCGGCCCCGACCCCCGCCGCCGGGGGGCGAAGAAGACGAGGAGCTCGAATCGCAGGAGGTGCCGCGGGGATCCAGCGGGGCTGCCGCCCTGTCCCCGGGCGCCCCGGCCTCGTGGCAGCCGCCGCCCCCATCTCCCCCCGCGGCGCAGCAAGCAGAGCCGGACGGCGACGAGGTACTGCTGCGGATCCCGGCCTTCTCCCGGGACCTATACCTGCTGCTCCGGAGAGACGGCCGCTTCCTGGCGCCGCGCTTCGCGGTGGAACAGCAGCCGAGTCCGGGCCCGGGCCTCACGCGGGCAACAGACGCCCCGCGCCCTCCGGCGCCACCCGACGCCTCCTGCTTCTACACCGGGGCTGTGCTGCGGCACCCTGGCTCGCTGGCCTCTTTCAGCACCTGCGGAGGTGGCCTGGTAAGCGCCTTTCCTTCCCCAGCTCTCATCTTCCCCCTGCCACTCCTCCCTCTCCCCCTCGTAGAGCAGGCTGATTTGCCTGCACCTCACCCCCTTACGAAGTGCTCCCTGACCTTGGCCCTAGTCTGCACCCCCCAGTAGTCTACTGTGTACTTCCCATACAACATTTCCAGGGCAGTCAGTGAATCTGAAGGCTAATTGTTTGGATTAATAGCCTTCTGCTAGATGGTCGTACGTTTCTTCATAACACTAGGTAAAACTGTCTCCTTGCAACTCTTCCCACTGGTTTTATTTCTGCTTTTCAAAATAAGCCCACCACGTGGTGTCTTTTAGGAGACTGGAAGACAACCAGTCTGCTCACTGCTGAATCTCCTCCTTGTTTGCCCCTCACCCCCAGTTTCTCATCTATTATCTCATAGTTTTTTTCATGTCCCACTTCAAAGTTGTCAGAACAGTCCTCTAGGGAGTTACGTTCTGACAGCTGTCTGGAATTTAAACACATTCACGCTCACACGGGACACCTGTTCACTGTTCCTGTGAGAAACGAGGGGGAGAAGGAGTTAACTCAAAGGCTGCGAGCAGTTGACTAATGGATGACAGGAGCATCCAGTCAGTACTTGAAGGGTTATGGTTCTGTGATTTAACATTTTTTTTCTAAGGTTTACATTTTATTTGGCAAAAGTTTCTTTTCTTTTCTCCACTCCATGGAGGAAAATAGCAGGGATGAGAGCCTGGCTAAGAGGCCTGTTGGAGCTAGAAAGTAAAAGCCATTTGCCCTGTCTGAATAATACAGATCATCATTCCATTTCCCCCCCCTGTCTTTTGACCCAGGGTTTGGGATAATTGTTGCCTCCTGTAAGTTGACCTTTACTTTGTGGTAAAGTATACATCACATAAAATTTACAATTTTGACCATTTTTATATGTCCAGTCAGTGGTGTTAAGTACATTCACAGTGTTGTGTAGCCATCATCACTGGACTTTACCGTTGGTTTAAGGCAAAACCCACAAAATACTGTAAACACGCACGTGATTTGTGGCTTCATTTTGATATTCCAAGTGAGCCATTGATGAAATCCACAAGGACTTCTCTGAAAGCAACCTGCTTATTTGGAGAAAAATCCAATAGTAATGGACAGCAGAAAATATCAGGACAATCAAAGGCACCCAAAGCCATGAAATGGAAAAAGATGGTTAAAAATCCAAACAAAATGAAACTGGAAATTTTTACCTATACCCTTCTGAGATACCACAGTCAAATGATGTAAAATGCCACACAGGGCTGTATTTTACCAGATGCTCATAACGATGAATATTCAAATATGGTCATTTTTAGCCATGAGTGAAAAAACATGGCATGGAAAAATTACATGAAAAGCTTTTTAAAATGTTTTTTGTGGAGCTGATGTTTGAACACTTCACTGGGGGAAGCATTTTGTGGGGATTTCATTGTCCACCGGTTTTTGGCCGGGCATTAAATAATTACATATAGAAAGTTCCTGGTGTGGTAGAAGCAATAGGGGATAAAGCATTTCACTGTGTTGAAATGTGGGCTTTTGGTCAGATTTTCCAAATGAGCTCTGCCTTCTCTCCATACTTAAAGGAGCAAAGTTAGAATTATGAGTAGGTTTTTCATAGACTGAATAGGAGTTTGACATACCTCCCTGTTTATCATGTTGGACTTTTACTCACTTTTCCTATTAGCCACATATGTATGTGTTCTGAACTGGGAAGTCTTTGTTGTTGAGGAAAATTGACATTGCTAGCAATACAGTGTAGCAGTCAGACTTTGAGTAAAAAGTTAGGCAAATAGCCAAGAAGGGTGGGTTTGTTACTCCAGACTCTGTCATGCCAGCCCTTTCCCTTATGAGGGTGGATTAGGAAAGGGAAAGCTTAATTTGTTATCTGAGCTCTGACATTGGCCTGTTCCCTACTGATTGACAAGTCCCTTTCCTCTCTGGGATCCAGTTTTCATAAGTAAAATGAGGGAATCTGATGACTTAATTAAAATTGGATGATAGAATGAAAATTTTGTTGGATGCTAAATATATTCTAGAGCCTGCATTAGGAGCTCACAGATTAGAAGCACATCATATACAAGTAGATATGACACAGGTGGTCATGAAACAGTGACTTAGCAGCATGTTAAATCAGATGTTATGCCCGAGGTTAAACCACGCTTGGGGAGTTGGGGAAGGCTTCCCAAGGCAGAGTTTCAGTGGATTTTGAAGCATGGGGAGCCTTTCTCCAGGCAGGAAGGGGCTGGGAGTGTTATAGATAGAAGCAAGAGACTGAGTGGAGATGAGAAAATGCAGAGCCTAACAAGGGAATGAAAAAAAAAGTTTCTTCCGATGAGGCCAGAAGTTGCAATAAGGGGAAGTGATCCTAAACTGTCTGGTGAGATCAAACCTCAAAAGCCTTGTCTGCCTGAGTACGGGCTTTTTCTGTTTAACTGTTGATTATCGAAGGATTGCATTCTTGTTTTTCTCTATTTAAATTCTGTAATCCAGTAATTCTAATGTGAGGCATCATGATGTCTTTATATGAAGGTGCATTCTTTATAAATGCATGTCCTTTAGTTTGCAACAGTTTTTTCTTCTCAGTTAGTAAAAGCTTTCTGACTGTCAGTTGCACAGTAAAGAGTAGATTACAAAGTACACCTTCCCCTTCCCCTCTCTCAGTAGCAAGTTTTACCCACTTGTGCCTGAACTCCTCAACACCTTTTGAATTATTACATATCTGAGAGGTTCTAAATGTCTCTATCAAAGGAAATAGATAATCAGTTATCAAGTATTGCAAAGCGGTGAACATTTGTTAAGACTGGCCAATTCATTCTCCAGATATCAATCTAACTTGTGCTGTGAAGGGAAAAGTGATTGAATGGAGATTTTGGTTACAGGTTCCGGTGTTGCCGCTTCAAAGTACTGAATCTTTCTGGATCTTATTTCCCTTATTTGTAAAATGCACAAATTGTATTTGTATATCTAGCAATTAATGTATGAAGTGTTCTTACTATTTTCCCTTATTAGTCTCTAATACTGAAAAATAATTGAGATTTAATGGGCACAAAAGTAATATTAAGTAATTAAGCATTTTGTTTTGTTTTTTTTTTTGTTTTTTTTTGCGCGATACGCGGGCCTCTCACTGTTGTGGCCTCTCCCGTTGCGGAGCAACAGGCTCCGGACGCGCAGGCGCAGCGGCCATGGCTCACGGGCACAGCCGCTCCGTGGCATGTGGGATCTTCCCGGACTGGGGCACAAACCCGTGTCCCCTGCGTCGGCAGGCGGACTCTCAACCACTGAGCCACCAGGAAAGCCCAAGCATTTATTGAACAACTCCTTTGAGCAAGGCATTTTGTAGGTACAGAGAATACAGAAAGGAGATGAGAAAGCCTTGGTATGTTTCAAGGAGTTCCCAACCTGGCTTGCCAGTCACAGATATAAATAGGGAAATAAAGTAGGTTGTGTTACCTACAGATGGAGGAATGTCCCAAGTGCTATGATGGTACTCTCTTGTTCATCTCTTCATTTCAAGAACATGGTAAGATATCTAGTTTTTAGTAGGCACCCAGTAAAAATCACTGAATAAAATATTACACATATAGTATGTTATTCTGTTTTAAATAGTAATCTCTAAAAATTGAAGTACAAAAAGCAACAAATTAAACTCCACGAAAGAGTGAAACAATCATGTTTGCTCAAAATTAACACTTTTTAAAGCACACCTAAGCACTGGGCCAAGATAAACTAGATCAGTACATTCCTTGCCTGTGATTCTCTTTAGACTGATGATTACTGGCTATCAGTAATATTTAGATTACTTTTCCAGGATGATAAAGAGTAACTACTAAGACTTACTTAAACTTAGAGTTTTATAAATTTAGAGTTTTATATAGTAGTTATGCTGATTAGCTCTGCATGCAAAATCTGCAGCCTTGTGTAAATTCCGTTTTTTTTTTTTTTCCCAATTTACTCCCTTATGTGAATCAAAGTATTTGGTACCATGGGAAGTTTTGAACACTTAAGTATTTGGGGGCATCCTTTTTGGACAAGGAACTTTATCAAGTACCAGTATGGAAATAGGAGAGGAGGGTATGAAGACAGGGAAAAGGTAGTACATACCTAGGAGAACTGGAGTAGAAGTGGAGTCAACATCCAAATGAAAAAAAATTGCAGAATAACGTCACACATCCAGCTGCTTTGTTCAAGCCAAATCTTAGGAATGACAGAAAAGATATTCTAAATAAATCTAAAGCAGTATTCTAAAAGAATGCCATCAGTACATCAGACATTTCGAGTATCTTCTGAAAGCCTGTGAACAGTTTGGATTGGATTAATGGAAAACATATAGACATTAGAGAATATGTGTGAATGGAGGCAGCTATGGCAGAGGTGCTACTGCACTCGCAAAGAAAGAGAGGGCCATGAGCACAAGGGGCCCTTCAATAACAGCACTATTGGTTTTGTCTGCTGTCCAGTTGTGCCAGGTAGCAGAGGCCAAATGTGTGTCCCTAGGCAAGAGCGGAGAGAATAGTGGTAGAGCTTTCCCGGACATGTGGGTGACACCAGAGGATAGAGAGTCTCCACTCTCAAAAGTTGAGCCATTGGCTTCTTGCATGCAGTAGATGGTCCCACTTGTCCCTCCAAATAACTAGAGGAGAGCTGGTCACAACAGATAGGTGAGTAGGAAACCAACAAACAGAGATGGGCTGACACCTAAGAATATCACACTGTTAAGAAAACAAACCATATAAAAGAGAGTCATCAAATTGGTTGATTAAAACCATGAAGCAAAAATCTTACTAGATTAAATAGAATACTTTAACTGAAAAATAAGAGTAGATATATATTCATGGGAAAAAAACCAGGACAGCTGCTGTTTGTAAAAAAATGATTAGATACGGGCTTCCCTGGTGGCGCAGTGGTTGAGAGTCCACTTGCCGATGCAGGGGACACGGGTTCGTGCCCCAGTCCGGGAAGATCCCACATGCCGTGGAGTGGCTGGACCCGTGAGCCATGGCCACTGAGCCTGCGCGTCCGGAGCCTGGGCTCCGCAACGGGAGAGGCCACAACAGTGAGAGGCCCGCATACGGCAAAAACAAACAAACAAACATTAGATACAGTGGAACTCACATTATATGATTATTAGAATTAAAAACTCCATAGATGAACTGGTAAGTAAATTTGTGACCTAGAAGGCAAACCCAGAAATTGTCCCAGAATAGAACATAAAGGACAAATGGATGCAAAATACGAAAGAAAAGTTGTGAGCCATGAATCATAGATCTAGATGGTCCAAATTTCTTTTTTTTTTTTTTACATCTTTACTGGAGTATAATTGCTTTACAGTGGTGTGTTAGTTTCTGCTTTATAACAAAGTGAATCAGTTATACATATACATATGTTCCCACATCTCTTCCCTCTTGCGTCTCCCTCCCTCCCACCCTACCTATCCCACCCCTCTAGGCCAAATTTCTTTAATGGGAGTTAATTAAAAAAAATAAGTTAAAGGAGAGAGTTTTAAAAATGCATGCAAATGAACCCTAAACATTTGATTCTAATATACGTCACCAAAATATACATTCATTAGCCAAGCTTTGGATGTGAGGCCAGATACTACGCCTTTGAGTGTAGGTCCGATAACTGGTGCTCCAGGTGAGCCTTACTCACGATGCACCAAGACCAATTTCCAATATAGGTTTCTGTATTTGGAATAAAATTTAAAAGACAAATGCAAGGCAATTTATGTATAGAATCCTGGACTTTTTAAACTTTCAAATCTTGTACAGTTTCATCCCAAATAAAATTGCAGCACTTTTTTTTTTTTAGCAACTTAATCTTTCTCAAGTTTTTCCAAAGTTTTCATAGAAACAAAGACATCTTTTGCACTCGTATTTCACTTGCCTTAATATTTAGGTTTGATTAAATTATGTAATTACAAAATGTTGTGAACATATGTTCAAGCAAATATAGCTGATTCTTGGTGAACATACAGGCTGACTGGTGGAAGTAATTGTTTGCAACAAGACAAGAGGGGGATCTAAGCTCAGTGAGCGTTGGGCATACTGCATGCCTCAGTGATCATGTTTTCTGGATGGTGTGGAGAGTGTTATTCAATTCAGTAATTTGAGATGAATTGGTTGATGGAACCAGTGTTGGTTAGGTAGAGGTTAAAGAGACTTCTTTTGTATCAGAATCAAATTTGCCCCATAAATAAAGGAAGACACACGCCTTCAGACTGAAAGACCAACCACTAAACAGAGTAGCATAAGGAAAGATAGACCCAAACCTAGACTCATTGTGGCAGAATATTAGAAAATCAAAGATAAAGAGAAAATCCTACATGTTTAATAAAGGAAAGATTAATCTACAATAAGATGAGTGTCAGATTGATATTAGAGATTGAATTAGTAATACCAGATGCTAGGAGGTCATGAGTTGATAGCCTCAGATTTCTGATGAAATGTGATATTGAATCCTAGATTCAGCCAAATTACCATTCAGACCTAAAGGCAGAATGAAATCATTTTCAAAATTACAAGGACTCAGCCTTTACCACACAGAACCTCCAAAAAGTTATGCAATGAAAATCTTCCTCCAGCAGCCTTTCCCCAGTTATTGCTCAGTATCCCTTCCTAGAGGTGGCCAGGGTTATTAGTTTCTAGCGCGTGAGCTAGAGGTAATTGACACATAAACAAGTAAAATGCATTAAGAGCTTTTAAAAGCCACATTGTTTACACACACACACACACACTGATGTGTGAGATTATCACATATGAGTGCATAAAGAGAATCTCCTTTCTGTTTTGGTACTTCCATTTTATCTGATTGCAAAAATGTGGCATAATTTCCTTAATCAGTTTGGTGTGGATGTACGTTTAATGGATTCCAGTATTTTCCTGTTATGAACAGTGCTAAATGAATAAGACTCTGCAGATATGTCGTTTTGCCTATGTCATGACCTCCTCAAAGGGCAAATGTATTGGTAATTTGGGGGCAATATTGCCTGATTGTATGCCACGGAGGTATGCCACTTTACACTCTCAGGTCAGCAAAGAAACAGAGTACGTCTTTCAGCTATGCTATCACCAATATGGGTATTATTAAAAATTTTGATCTTTGTAAAATCTAATGGGCAAGAAATGTTATCTCAAAGTAGTTTTAATTTACATTTTTTGATATTAATGGTGAGACTGACCATCTTTTCATATTTTTATTCTCATTTCCTTTCCTGTAAACTTTCTGTTCATTTCTTCTGCTCATTTTTCTATTAGGTGTTTGGTCTTTTTCATTTCTAATTCCAGTGCTCTTTTTCTGTGACTATATTATTTATTTATTTTTAATTTAAATAAATAATTTATTTATTTTTGGCTGCGTTGGCTCTTTGTTGCTGCGCGCAGGCTTTCTCTAGTTGTGGCGAACAGGGGCTACTCTTCGTTGCGGTGCGCGGGCTTCTCATTGCGGTGGCTTCTTTTGTTGCGGAGCACGGGCTCTAGGTGCAGGGGCTTCAGTAGTTGTGGCTCAAGAGCTCTAGAGTGCAGGCTCAGTAGTTGTGGTGCACGAGCTTAGTTGCTCCACGGCATGTGGGATCTTCTCAGACCAGGGCTTGAACCCGTGTCCCCTGCATTGGCAGACAGATTCTTAACCACCGCGCCACCAGGGAAGTCCCTTTCTATGAGTATTTTTAAAAGATAAATGTTAATAACAAAATAATACAAGCTGAGTATAGAGAGTTTAGAAAATACATAAAATAAGTCATCTGTAATCTTAACATCCATAGATAAGCACTGTTAACTTTCTTGTGGATATGCTGTAAAGGAAATATAAATATCGAATAAACAGTCACAATTTTTTCAAATGTATTAGGAAACTAGGGAAAAATTTTTCTCAATCATCACTTTTGGTTCATAGATTGGCACAGATTGTGCAGATTAATAATATCTGGTGGGCACGCTTGGGGAACACTTAACCTTATACATTGTAGGGGAGTAAATTGGGTAGAGCCTCTTGTGTGGTATGTATTTAAATTTTAAACATGCTTAGTCTTCAGCAATTCTGCTTGTAGGTATCAATATTAGAGGAATATTCACATAAGAGCAAAAGATTTATGTATAAGCCTATTCATCGCAGCATTGTTTTCAAGAGCAGAGCACTCTAAAAATTCATCAGTAGTGGGCTAGTTACATCTATATACTGTGCCGAATACCCAGAGAACAAAACGTTCTCAAACATTTACGTTCAAGAACGGAAATAGTTCTTGCTTCAAGGTCCTTAACGTTTTTTAAGGAAACTTCTCTTTGCCTCAACTTGTCCTACTTGTTTTTTTCATGGTACTATTTAGTTAAGTGTTCCGTGTTTCCTTATCAACTTTAAGTGCACATCTCCTTAAACCATCCATGGTTTTCCTGTTTAAAAGTTAGAACGGCATGGATGATTATGTTCCCACTGACAGTGACACATGGAAGAAGTTTCTGTACTTAGAGTGGCCAATATGCAGATACTCCAGTCCTTTTTTAAGGAAGTGATACAGTGAATTTTAGTAAAAAGAATCATCGTGCTGGTGGAAAAAGCGATATTATACATTAAAAGTTACTAACCCCTTTAATCATGTATTAATCTGTGTCTTAGTGTCCTGAGAGACTTCAGGCATGGACCAATTTTGTGAGAAGAAATTTTGTTTGTTTAATAATATTTATTTGATAACATTTAATATTAATATATACTTATTTGAAGTTTATTAGGTGAATCGTAAAAATAGTATACCTTTTTAAATTCAGGAAATTCTGTATAGCAGTCTTAAAACATTTTTTATGCAGTACTAAAACAGAGCACATTTTTATTGAGTTCATGCACAATTGAATCTTTCTGCTTAATTACAGTTACGTTTTTATCCAGCTGGTTTTATGGCTTTGTGTTTGCAAAATAAAGAATAATCAGAGGAGTTCCAAGTTCCTGATAGATGGGAAGTGTATTGAATTAGGGAAGTAATCGACATATTTTAAAGCACCGAGAGAACCAGTAGTCCCCCTTGGATTATGATTTGGTGGCGGGGGGGTGAGGTGGGTGGGGGGTGTTCCTGAAGGGGAATTTTAAGGTTCCCACAACCAAGTGAGGACCATAATTTGATGCAGAGTGCACTTAGGGTGCAGCCATAGTGAGCACATCATCTTGTCTCCATCTCATCTTTATTCTAATGCCAAGCCCTAGACTGAGAGAAGTGAGAAAATGGGAACACAGCCATTTCAATGCTAACCAGATATTCGTACAGAATTATTGCATGGTGGTGTTAAGAAGGCCCTTGGGGATTAGATAGTTTAGTACTTGCCTTTTCCAGCTGATTTCATTTCATAATTAACATCTATATATTTTCAATACATTATTAACTGTTTAGGCTTTAACGCAGATGATCAGGGAATGGAGCTGATGAGCCAGTTTCAGCATTATTTGAACAGCTCCTGCCTTTGTATTGCTTCCAATTAAACTTATCAGACCTAAACATTTTTTTCTCCTTCACAAGCATATGAAGCTGTTTCACCCCACATTTTTCCTCTTCCCTCTGCCTGGCTTCACCTAAAATATATGACCACTTTCTGCAGTGAACCCACACCATCGGCTTTTAGATCATGCTTCTTGATGCCCTGTTTTTTAAAGTCTGGTGTGCAAGCACCTGTATGAAAGTCATGGCAGTGGGGGTGAGGTAGTGGGAGCTGGGAATTCTCCATTTAAAATGACAATCCCAGATTGAGGCTCAAAACTAAGAAGTGTATTTCAAAAGAATCCAAGGAAATTCCTGTGCAGGCTCAGATTTGAGGGCAGCCACTCTAGTGGCTCGGAAAACTCCAGAGCTCAGGATCTTTAAGGACTGGATTTGCGTCCATCAAACTTCATATCCTATGTGTCTTGAATGAATTTTAATACTGTCTTTCAGCTCCAACTATACTAAACTTGGGTACCTCCTGTCCTTACCTTTAACATCTTTCCAGGAACCCACTCAGATGCCATTGAGCTAGAAAGGATTTTATGAATTTCAATTATTCAACAGGCTATAAATGTGAACTAGTTGGGAGATGATATAATGGAAGCTTAATGCCAGTATGAACGTTTTCCTACTCTTTAGGTGAAAAAGTATACAAAAGTCGAACCTTGCTTCCCATTCTAGAATTTGGAAGTAAATAGAGATGAATTATTTCAAATTGTTATCAACAGTTTTATGGGTAATATAGCAGGAGACTTACTCCAGCTGTTTCATGATAGTTACTGTAGTAAAATAAAATTTATCAGAAATAAAGGGAAAAACATACATTCAGATTGTAAAGGGCCTACCATACCACCAAATTTAAATGTGGCTAAGTGAAGACTGAGGCACATTGTAGAGGCATATTAGAAAATAAGTGAGAAAATTAGAAACCCTTTGTGAGAGATTATCTACACTGGAATGGCAGAGCAGTGTGGTCAGGTTAAGAGGACTTTGGAGATGCATGAGAATTAAATGGTGAGCTATCTCAAATGGCAGAAATAACCTAACAAGGCTTATCTGCTCATTCATATTGCAAGAATTTGGATGTTAAGAGTCCTGTAAAACTCATTAGGGTTAACAGTCAAAAAACATTAACATGTTAAGAGGAGTGGCCAGGCAGATAATTATATCAGCTAATCTGATTAGTGCAAATTGTCTATCTCCATTATAATTTGGATTTGAATGCACGTAGTGGCAACTAAAATGTGATAGGTACGTTTCCACTATAAAAGTATTATATTACCAGCAAATATTTTAGTGTGCCCAGTTCATAGATAGGCAGTTCATTTATTGACAGAGGAACTTATGTATAGATAGCATAGGGTCTTCACAGTGTTGTCTGGTTGTGTGCTTATGGATAAATAGAACTTCAACAGTTTATTACAACAAAATAGAAAGTCTGAGTAATTCATTGTGGAAATATCTGTCTTTTAAAATTTAATTATTTAGTGCTCCATTTTGTTTACTAACGTGGATAATTCCTGTGTCTCTGTAGATCTCCAGTTAGAATTTTGTCACTTCAAAATAGATGGTTCTAATTAGTAATGTTTTAAAAGGCATTGAACTGGTATTTTATGATGAAAGTTCCTACGTAGAAATTTTTCTAAGTAGAACCTAATTATTTCTCATTAGTAAGATAGATTCAAGAATATGTCAAGCTGATTTTTCTAGGGTAAATCATTATTTAAAATGTGACAAATTGAAAAGGATACTGTGAATGATTTTTCCCCCTAATGTCTTTTTTTCTGGTATGATTTACATACCATAAATTCACCCCAGTGTGCAATTCAATGATTTTTAGTACATTTACAGAACGGTGCAACCATCACCACAATTCAGTTTTAGAACATTTCCATCACCCCAAAGGAGTCCCTCACATCCATTTGCAATCATTCTGTTCCTACCCCCAGTCCCAGGCAACAATTCATCAACTTTCTCTTTTTATAGATTTACCTTTACATTTCATGTAAATGAAATCATATAAAATTTGCTCTTTTGTGTCTGGCGTCTTAAACTTAGCATAATGTTTTTGAGGTTTGTCCATGTGGTAGCATGTATCAATAGTACATTCCTTTTCTTGCTGAATAATAAGTCATTGTTTATTCTTCCATCTGTTGATGGGCATTTGGATTGTTTCCACTTTTTTGCTGTTATGAATAATGCTAATATAAACATTTGTGTATAAGTCGTTGTGTAGTTAAATATTTTTATTCCTCTTGGGTAGATATCTAGGAGTGGAATTGCTAGGTGATATGGTAAATTTATGTTTAATATTCTAAGAAACTGTGAACTTCTTTTACAAAGTACTGCACCAATTTACGTCCCCACCAGCAATTTATTAGGATTCCAGTTTCTCTATATCCTCATCAACGCTTGTTATTGTCTCTTTTTGATTAAAACTAATTTTGTGGCTGTGCAGCAGTGTTCCATTGTGGTTTGAATTTGCATTTCTTAATGACTATGTTGAGCATCTTTTCATGTCCCTTTTTATAGCCATTCATATATCATCTTTGGTGACAGGTCTATTCAAATCTTTTGCCTATTTTAAATTAGGCTTTTTGTCTTTCTGCTATTTAGTTTTAAGAGTTCTTTGTATACTCTGGATGTAAATCCTTTGTCAGACATAGGATTTGCTAATGTTTTCTTCTGGTCTAGAGGTTTCTGTTCCTTTTCCTGATGGTATCTTTCAAAGACAATTTTTATAGATTTTGAAAAAATCCAATTTATTTTTTCCTTTTATGGAATGTGCTTTTGCTGTTGTAACTAAGAAGAACTCTGTCTAACTCAAAGTCACATAGGCTTCCTCTTATGTTTTCTTCCATAATTTTGGTTATTACATTTAGGTCTGTGATGTATTTTTGAGTTAGTTTTTTGTGTATGGTGTGAGATAAGGGTTTGAATTAATCTCTTTGCATATGTATATCCAATTTTCTCTCAGGCCATTTGCTGAAAAGACCATCCTTTCCTAATGAAATACCGTGGAACTTTTGTCAAAAGTCAACCATAGGGCTTCCCTGGTGGCGCAGTGGTTGAGAGTCCGCCTGCCGATGCAGGGGACAGGGGTTCGTGCCCCGGTCCGGGAGGATCCCACATGCCGCGGAGCGGCTGGGCCCGTGAGCCGTGGCCGCTGAGCCTGCGCGTCCGGAGCCTGTGCTCTGCAGCGGGAGAGGCCACAGCGGTGAGAGGCCCGCGTACCGCAAAAAAAAAAAAAGTCAACCATAAATATGAGTTTACTTTTGTACTATTAATGCTGTTTTTTTAAATCTATATGTTTATCCTTATGTCAGTACCATACTGTCTTGATTTAGGAGGCTTTATAATATATTTTTTAATTGGGGAAATTCAACTTTGATTTCCTTTTTCAAAGCTTTGTTGACTATTCTGGATCCTTTGCATTTCTGTATAAGTTTTAGGACCAGATTGTCAGTATCTGAGAAGAATCAGCTGGGACTTTGATAGGAATTGTGATTAAAGATAAATTTGGGGAGAGTTTCTATCTTATAAACAATACAGAAGATTTTTGTGCGATCTGGAAATTATTATTACTAAAGCATTCATTAGGGGATATTTTTGAATACCCTGTTGACTGACAAAATTAGCTACTGATACCCTGTATTATAGTGGACACGATTTAAAATTCATAATCTATAAGAACAAGTATTCAAAGCCACTCATTTGGAGTTATACAAATAAAGTATACAAAATAGGAAGTTACAAAGATGTAGTGTTTTTGTAGGATTAGGACATGAATCCACATATCAGACTCTAATTTTTTTAAATGTTGTATTTATGAGCTTCTTTTATTTAAAAAATATTTTTCTTTTCCATTATGGTTTATCACAGGATGTTGAATATAGTTCCCTGTACTGTTACAGTAGGACTTGTTGTTTATCCATTCTATATGTAATACTTTACATCTATTAATCTCAAACTCCCAATTTACCCCCATCCCCGCTATTTCCCTAGGCAACCACAACTCTGTTCTCTATGCCTGTGTGTCTGTTTCTGTTTCATTAATAAGTCCATTTGTGTCATATTATAGGTTCCACATATAAGTTATATCATACGATATTTGTCTTTCTCTGACTGACTTCACTTAGTGTGATAATTTCTAAGTCCATATATGTTGCTGCAAATGCCATTATTCCATTCTTTTTTATGACTAAGTAGTATTCCATTGTAAATATACACCACATCTTCTTTTTTAAAATTTAATTTATTACTTTTTTATACAGCGATGCTTATATCTATTTTACACATATTAGTGTATACATGTCAATCCCAATCTCCCAGTTCATCCCCCCACCACCCCCCACTGCTTTCCCCCCTTGGTGTCCATACATTTGTTCTCTACATCTGTGTCTCTATTTCTGCCTTGCAAAACGGTTCATCTGTACCATTTTTCTAGATTCCACATATATGCGTTAATATGTGATATTTGTTTTTCTCTTTCTGACTAACTTCACTCTGTATGACTGTCTCTAGGTCCATCCACATCTCTACAAGTGACCCAATTTCTTTCCTTTTTATGGCTGAGTAATATTCCACTGTATATATGTGCCACATCTCCTTTATCCATTTATCTGTCGATGGGCATTTAGGTTGCTTCCATGACCTGGCTATTGTAAATAGTGCTGCAGTGAACATTGGGGTACATGTGTCTTTTTGAATTATGTTTTTCTCTGGGTATATGCCCAGTAGTGAGATTGCTGGGCTGCATGGTAATTATATTTTTAGTTTTTTCAGGAACCTCCATACTGTTCTCCATAGTGGCTGTATCAATTTACATTCCCACCAACAGTGCAACAGGGTTCTCTTTTCTCCACACTCTCCAGCATTTGTTGTATGTAGACTTTCTGATGATGCCCATTCTAACTGGTGTGAGGTGATACCTCATTGTAGTTTTGATTTGCATTTCTCTAATAATTAGTGATGTTGGGCAGCTTTTCATGTGCCTCTTGGACATCTGTATGTCTTCTTTGGTGAAATGTCTATTTAGGTCTTCTGCCCATTTTGTGATTGGGTTGTATGGTTTTTTAATATTGAGCTGCATGAGCTGTTTATATATTTTGGAGATTAATCCTTTGTTGATTCGTCTGCAAATATTTTCTCCCATTTGGAGGGTTGTCTTTTCATCTTGTTTATAGTTTCCTTTGCTGTGCAAAAGCTTTTAAGTTTCATTAGGTCCCATTTGTTTATTTTTGTTTCTATTTCCATTACTCTAGGAGTTGGGTCTAAAAAGATCTTGCTGTGATTTATGTCAAATAATATTCTTCCTATGTTTTCCTGTAAGAGTTTTATAGTGTCCAGTCTTATGTTTAAGTCTTTAATCCATTTTGAGTTTTTTTTGTGTATGGTGTTAGGAAGTGTTCTAATTTCATTCTTTTACATGTAGCTGTCTAGTTTTCTCAGCACCACTTATTAAAGAGGATATCTTTTCTCTATTGTATATCCTTGCCTCCTGTGTCATAGATTAGTTGATGCATGGGTTTATCTCTGGGCTTTCTGTCCTGTTCCATTGATCTATATTTCTGTTTTTGTGGCAGTACCATATTGTCTTGATTACTGTAGCTTTGTTGTGTAGTCTGAAGTCAGAGAGTCTCATTCTTCCAGCTCCATTTTTTTCCCTCAAGACTGCTTTGGCTGTTCGAGGTCTTTTGTGTCTCCATGCAAATTTTAAGATTTTTTTGTTCTAGTTCTGTAAAAAATGCCATTGGTAGTGTAATAGGGATTGCATTAAATCTGTAGATTGTTTTGGGTAGTCTAATCATTTTCAAAATATTGATTCTTCCAATCCAAGGACATGGTATATCTCTCCATCTGTTTGTGTCATCTTTGATTTCTTTCATCAATGTCTTATAGTTTTCTGAGCACAGGTCTTTTACCTCCTTAGGTAGGTTTATTCCTAGGTATTTTATTCTTTTTGTTGCAGTGGTGAATGGGATTGTTTCCTTAATTTCTCTTTCTGATCTTTCACTGTTACTGTATAGGAATGCAAGAGATATCTGTGCATTAATTTTGTATCCTGCAGCTTTACCAAATTCATTAATTAGCTCTAGTAGTTTTCTGGTGGCATCTTTAGGATGCTCTATGTATAGCTGGTTTCATGTGATCTGCAAACAGTGACAGTTTTACTTCTTCTTTTTCAATTTGTATTCTTTTTATTTTTCTTCTCTGATAGCCATGGCTAGGACTTCCAAAACTATGTTGAATGATAGTGGTGAGAATGGACATCCTTGTCTTGTTCCTGATCTCACAGGAAATGCTTTCAGTCTTTCACCATTGAGAATGATGTATGCTGTGGGTTTGTCCTATATGGCCTTTATTATATTGAGGTAGGTTCCCTCTATGCCCACTTTCTGGAAAGTTTTTATCATAAATGGGTGTTGAATTTTGTCACAGTCTTCTTCTGTATCTGTTGAGGTGATCATATAGTTGTTTTTCTTCAGTTTATTAATATGATGTATCACATTGGTTGATTTGCATATATTGAAGAATCCTTGCATCTCTGTGATAAATCCCACTTAATCATGGTGTGTGATCCTTTTAATGTGTTGTTGGATTCTGTTTGCTAGTAATTTTGTTGAGGATTTTTGCATCTATATTCATCCGTGATATTGGTTAGTAATGTTCCTTTTTTGCAGTATCTTTGGTTTTGGTATCAGGATGATGGTGGCCTCATAGAATGAGTTTGGGAGTGTTCATTCCTCTGCGAATTTTTGGAAGAGTTTGAGAAGTATGGGTGTTATCTCTTCTCTAAATGTTTGATAGAATTTGCCTGTGAAGCCGTCTGGTCCTGGACTTTTTCGTTTGTTGGAAGATTTTTAATCACAGTTTCAGTTTCAGTGCTTGTGATTGGTCTGTTCATATTTTCTATTTCTTCCTAGTTCAGTCTTGGAAGGTTGTACTTTTCTAAGAATTTGTCCATTTCTTCCAGGTTGACCATATTATTGGCATAGAGTTGCTTGTAGTAGTCTCTTAGGGTGCTTTGTATTTCTGTGGTGTCTGTTGTAACTTCTCCTTTTTCATTTCTAATTTTATTGATTTGAGTCCTCACCCTTTTTCTTGATGAGTCTGGCTAATGGTTTATCAATTTTGTTTATCTTCTCAAAGAACCAGCTTTTAGTTTTGTTGATCTTTGCTACTGTTTTCTTCATTTCTATTTCATTTATTTCTGCTCTGGTCTTTATGATTTCTTTCCTTCTGCTAACTTTTGGTTTTGTTTGTTCTTCTTTCTCTAGTTCTTTTAGGTGTAAGGTTAGATTTTTTATTTGAGATTTTTCTTGTTTCTTGAGGTATTGCTGTAAACTTCCCTCTAAGAACTGCTTTTGCTGCATCCCATAAGTTTTGGAACGTCGTGTTTTGTCATTTGTCTCTAAATATTTTTTGATTTCCTCTTTGATTTCTTCAGTGATCTCTTGGTTATTTAGTATCATATTGTTTAGCCTCCATGTGTTTGTGGTTTTTACGTTTTTCCCCCTGTAATTTATTTCTAATCTCATAGTGTTGTGGTCGGAAAAGATGCTTGATATGATTTCAATTTTCTTAAATTTACCAAGGCTTGAGATGTGACCCAAGATGTGATCTAGCCTGGAAAATGTTCTGTGTGCCTTTGAGAAGAAAGTGTAATCTGTTTTCAGATGGAATGTCCAATAAATATCGATTAAATCTATCTGGTCTGTTGTGTCATTTAAAACTTGTGTTTCCTTATTAATTTTCTGTCTGGATGATCTGTCCATTGGTGTAAGTGAAGTGTCAAAGTCCCTCACTATTATTGTGTTACTGTCGATTTCTTCTTTTATAGCTGGTAGCATTTGCCTTATGTATTGAGGTGGTCTTATGTTGGGTGCATAAATATTTACAGTTGTTATATCTTCTTGGATTGATCCCTTGACCATTATGTAGGGTCCTTCTTTGTCTCTTGTAATAGTCTTTATTTTAAAGTCTATTTTGTCTGATATGAGAATTGCTACTCCAGCTTTCTTTTGATTTCCATTTGCATGGCATACCTTTTTCCATCCCCTCACTTTCAGTTTGTATGTGTCCCTAGGTCTGAAATGAGTCTCTTGTATACAGCATATACATGGTTCTTATTTTTGTATCCATTAAGTGAACCTGTGTCATTTGGTTGGAGTATTTAATCCATTCACATTTAAGGTAATTATCAGTATGTATGTTCCTATTACCATTTTCTTAATTGTTTTGTTTTTGTTTTTGTAGGTCCTTTTCTTGTGTTTCCCACTTAGAGAAGTCCCTTTAGCATTTGTT
This sequence comes from Lipotes vexillifer, assembly GCF_000442215.2. Classification (NCBI taxonomy): domain Eukaryota; kingdom Metazoa; phylum Chordata; class Mammalia; order Artiodactyla; family Lipotidae; genus Lipotes; species Lipotes vexillifer. The sequence continues at coordinate 981,665 of NW_006787415.1, forward strand.
GTAGAGCAGGTTTGGTGGTGCTGAATTCTCTTAGCTTTTGCTTGTTTGTAAAGCTTTTGCTTTCTTCATCGAATCTGAGTGATATACTTGCCAGTTAGAGTAATCTTGGTTGTAGGTTTTTCCCTTTCATCACTTTGAATATATAGTGCCACTCCCACCTGGCTTTTAGAGTTTCTGCTGAGAAATCAGCTGTTAACCTTATGGGAATTCTCTTATATGTTATTTGTCGTTTTTTCCCTTGTTGCTTTTAATAATTTTTCTTTGTCTTTAACCTTTGTCAATTTGATTACTATGTGTCTTGGTTGTTTCTCCTTGGGTTTATTCTGCCTGGGATTTTCTGTGCTTCCTGGCCTTGATTGTCTATTTCCTTCCCATGTTAGGGATGTTTTTGACTATAATTGAAATATTTTCTTGGGTCCTTTCTCTCTCTCTTCCCCTTCTGGGACCCCTATAATGCTAATGTTGGTACATTTAATGTTGTCTCAGAGGTCTCTTAGGCTGTCTTCATTTATTTTCATTCTTTTTTCTTTATTCTGTTCCGCAGCACTGATTTCCACCATTCTGTCTTCCAGGTCACTTATCTGTTCTTTTGCCTCAGTTATTCTGCTATTGATTCCTTCTAGTGTATTTTTCATTTCAGTTATTGTATTGTTCATCTCTGTTTGTTCTTTAATTCTTCTAGGTCTTTGTTAAACATTTCTTGCATCTTCTCGATCTTTGCCTCCGTTCTTTTTCCGAGGTCCTGGATCATCTTCTCTCTCCTTATTCTGAATTCTTTTTCTGGAAGATTGCCTGTCTCCACTTCATTTAGTTGTTTTTTTGAGGTTTTATCTTGTTCCATCATCTGGTACATAGCCCTCTGCCTTTTCATTTTACCTGTCTTTCTGTGAGTGTGGTTTTCATTCCACAGGTTGCAGGATTGTAGTTCTTCTTGCTTCTGCTCTCTGCCTTCTGGTGGATGAGTTTATCTCTACACCACATCTTCTTTATCTATTCCTCTGTCAATAGACATTTAAGTTGCTGCCATGTCTTGGCTATTGTAAATAGTGCTGCTGTGAACACTGGGGTGCGTGTATCTTTTTGAATTACTTTTTTGTCCAGATATATGCCCAGGAGTGGGATTGCTGGATCATATGGTAACTCTATTTTTAGTTTTTGAGGAGTGTCTATACCATTTTCCATAGTGGCTGCACCAATTTACATTCCTGCAAACAATGTAGGAGGATTCCCTTTCTCTCCATACCCTCTTCAGCATTTATTTGTAGACTTTAATGATGGCCATTCTGACCAGTTTGAGGTGCTACCTCATTGTAGTTTTGACTTGCATCTCTCTAATAATTAGCGATGTTGAGCATCTTTTCATTGCGTTTTGACCATGTGTACATCTTGTTTGGAAGAATGTCTGTTTAGGTCTTCTGCCCATTTTTCCATTGGGTTGTTTGTTTTTTTGGTATTGAGTTATATGAGCTGTTTGTATATTTTGGAAATTAAGCCCTTGTTAGTTATATTGTTTGCAAATATTTTCTCCCAGTCCATAAGTTGTCTTTTCAGTTTGTTGATGTTTTCCTTTGCTGTGCCAAAGCTTAGAAGTTTGATTAGGTCCCATTTGTTTATTTTTGCTTTTATTTCTATTGCCTTTGGAGGCTATCCTAAGAAAACATTGGTACGATTTATGTCAGAGAATGTTTTGCCTGTGTTTTCTTCTAGGAGTTGTTGTTGTTGCTGTACGTGGGCCTCTCACCGCTGCGGCCTCTCCCGTTGCGGAGCACAGGCCCTGGACGTGCAGGCCCAGTGGCCATGGCTCACGGGCCCAGCCGCTCTGCGGCACGTGGGATCCTCCCAGACCGGGGCACAAACTCGAGTCCCCCGCACCAGCAGGCAGACTCCCAACCACTGCGCCACCAGGGAAGCCCTCTTCTAGGAGTTTTATGGTGTCATGTCTTATATTTATATCTTTAAGTCATTTTGAGTTTATTTTTGTGTATGGTGTGAGGGTGTCAGACTCTAGTATTGTTTCATATATCCCACTGCTGTGAAAAAGACCAAAGTTGTTAGGTTCAGGGTTCAAATCAAGTAAACAAATAAATACAAACAAACAAAGAAAATCCAAATCAACCTTTTTAGGAAGTAGATTTTAGTCATGGACTTTCAGAGTTATTCTGTAAATGTAAACCTGTATACAAATTATTGCGTGTGTTTATTTAAACAGAGCCAAGAATTGTAAAATTGTACCTTTTATGCTTAATATCTCTATTTTTATTTTTATATTTTTTATTGAAGTATAGTTGATTTACAGTGCATTAGTTTCAGGTATACAGCAAAGTGATTCAATGATTTTTTGCAGATTCTTTTCCATTATAGGTTATTACAAAATATCAAATATAGTTCCCTGTGCTATAGTAGGTCTTACTGTATATAAAATAGATGAACAACAAAGGTCATCTATTTTATATATAGTGGTTGTATCTTATTTTTTCTAAAATTGTACCTTTTATTAAAAACCAAAGCAATAAGCTTTCTCTGGTATTGTGAGTTTGGAGAGATGCCTGCCAGCTGTAGGAATCATGATTGGGAAAATGTTAGGGAAATAAAGGCCCTTAGACAGTTAATCTATTAGGTATTAATTTAATAGTAATATAAAGAAGCCTAGTAAAGGATAGAAATACTGTATTTATTTAATTCCAGTAGATACTTTTCCATATTTTTGCAACTCTTACATTAAGGGTTTGTTATAACATTGACAGCATCTTAGGACTGATGAAATTTGATATGAAAGCATATGTGAAATTGGTGTCACTTTAGGAAGTGAACGTTTATGAAGGCCTAGTTGCACTGTTGTCCCAGAACAACTTGGCTCAGAAAGTAAAAGGGAATGGTGTCCAAATAGTTATATTTAAATCTTTGGTTTTGAATAATAATGTATGGACATATTTACAGGAAAGCTTTATATTTTTTTTAATGTGCTTAACTTTCTTTTGCTTAAATTGACTATAAGTCAGGATTAAACCAAATTTTCATCCCTGTAAATGTTATATTAATTCTGAACTTTAGGGAATAAAATGATGGCCCAAAAATTCTATCAGGAGAGATGGTTTGGAGTGGTCAGAGGAGCATGAACAAGACATACATAAAAATACCAGTTGAAAGTTATGTCCAAATCTTAGCTGGTAAAATGGTAAATTATAGAAATACAGTGTTTGATTACTAATTTAATTCCCATGATTGTTTATTTTGCATTTTTAGTTTCTATAGCTCATACACCTTGTCAGGCCTCAAAAGTTTACATACCTCTGTGAGTTGACAGGACCTTCTTGTGAGGGGGGTAGAGTCATGAAGGGGGTCAATGGGTGGAAAGGTAAAAGAGGAGAAGTAAATTCATTGATTCATATTTAGAGTGTGGTTTAAGATTAAGAATAGGGACGTGCCTTATTTCTATTTGAAATGCTTTTGAAACAACATACTAAAGCACCCTTGGGGACAGGCTAGCACTGTACATTAATATGGTCTCCAAACCTTTGCCTATAGTTTGCTCAGTTGTAGTATTTTTGTAAGTGTTCTAATAACTTGGCTGCTCTTGCCTTTGGCTGTGGAGTCTCCACAAGTGCATAGTGTCCAATTTTGGGGTGCTTGGTCACATGGTCTTACATGTTCTGAACCTATTAATAACTTACCATAGGCTTGTAAGAGAAAGAATACATCAGACTCTAAATTGGAACTGCATAATCAACTCTCTACTTCATACTTCTGTCATTTCTTTCCATTACCTATTCCTCTAGAAGATACACGTTCAGTCCTGTGTTCAGTGCTTATATCTCCTCCTATTCCTGTAATTCTGAAATGGATTTCAATAAATAGTCTTGGAGAGTTAAAAAATAATACAATATAAACAAAACATAATGTAAATGGTTATAACTGTGATAATAACGTAGGTTTTAAAAGTACTTTAAAGCTTATAAATTACATTTACAAAATCTTTTGGTTGTAGTCTTTCTAGACATTCTTAGAAAATAAGTGACCTGCTCAAATAAATACTTACATGTAAATCTAGTTTTTATAAACTGAATTATATTTTAAGGGCCCTATATGATATAGCTTTGTAAGGAAAACTTATTGTGATTTTTTTGGTAAATAAAATAATAACCCCTAATTTAGTATCACTTTCTTAGGGCAAGTCTGGTTTGGAAATGCCTGATATTTTACCTTTAAATAATTATGAATACTCTTTATACATTTTGAAAGTGCTCATAAATTTTACGTATGAAAAATCAGAAGAGCTTTCTATGCCATGGCAGTGGTAGATAGTAAATGACAAGAAACATACCTGCAAGAAATAGAAAAGGTACTAGAATCTTCCACTAACCATACCTACAAGGTCAGGAAGCAAGTGATACCTCCACCTTTTTTTCTATCAAATTAATAAAGAAAGATCAGTGAATAGAGATGCTTCTATTTATGTTTGAATCAATTCAAAAAAAGATTTCATGCCCAAAATGTAATAGCTACTATTTTTTAAGCCCTATTATATGCCAGACTTGTACTGCCATAAGGTATGACTGATTTTCATAGAAACCCACCAAAATACATGCTTTCACTCAGTTTTATAGACTAGGATGCTGAAGCTCGTGGAGATTGAATGTCACCCACACCAGGCTGCTGGTAAGGCCTGAAGGTGAAATTCAAAGTCATGTGTGTGTGTGTGATAAAAATATTTTTGTAGCTTTAATTTTATTTATCACTGGTGTATAACATTCACATAATTTTAATTCTTTGATCCGAGGTATGGGGTAGAAATTGACATGAATGAGATAGAGGAATAGAATTTGACATAGTAGAAATGACTGATTTTTAGTGTAATCTATCTTCCTTCTCCATCTAGTTTCTGTTTTGTGTTAGCATTCTTAAAGTTTTAAAGCAAGAGGTTAGCATACAATAGATGTTTTCTTTAAAATATGCCTGACAGTCCAATACCATTAACACTTCTAGAAGCAAATAATTTATTAATTTCACCTGCCATTTCATTGTTGGAAAATTTTGTTGTTGGAAAACCCTGGCATCTTGGAATTAATCTTGGTTTTGGTCATTTGGAGTACAAAGAATGCTGTATCACTTTTGTGATATACAGCAGTGACAGTGGCAACAAGTACAAACAACCATGATAGTTTATGAATCAGTTAAGTTTGGGGCACTATACCTGTGGTTCTTAGTAGTTACATGATTAGTTTTTACAGTAAGTGTGCTAGGAAGGTGTATTACTCCCATTTTGTTGATTAGGAAGTTGAGTAGTTTTCTTAAGTCACCAAGGAAGCAAGTTGGGAATCCAATCCAGCCTTCCTGATTTCAAAGCTAATACTCGTCATAGAAATGGTTTGAAGACTGAGTTCTGCAGAACTGCACAGTTCTGAAGTATTGTCTCGGGAATTGCCATGTTTCATGTTTTGGAGAGAAGTAAAGGGGAGTGTTAGGAGTAGAAGGTGAACTCCAGTCTTGTCACCCTAATTTTGGTGTGATCAGCTCTATTGTTTTCTGTTTAATATATTATCATTTTCATAAAACATTTGGTTTGAAAAAGTGTCCAAGTGCAATAAGTTTAAAACTACTGTAACTTCTACTTCCAGCCATGATGAAATAGGAACTAGAAAATGAGAGAAAATATATGAGTCAGGTCTTTCACGCATTGGAAAAAGGTAGCACATGGCAGGAATCCCTGAGAGAAAAGAAACAAATGAATAATCTGTGTATATGTCCCAGTTTATAGTCTGAGAGAGGCTATAGACTGCAGCACTGAAAGGGAACAAAAGTAGAGCCCACCATTCTTGATGAAGAGAAAGGGTTTGGGTTTGAAAGAGGCCAAGGAAGCTAGAATTTGCAGAAAAAATACTAAAGCAGAAGGAGCAGTGCATAGAGAGCCCTCATAATCTACAGAGGGTTCTTCTGTAGTATTTAGGTGAATACTGGTCTAATTGACATTTGTAGAGCATTTCACCCTACCACCCCACGATACACTTTATTTTTCCAGTGCATGTAGGATATAGTCCAGTATAATACTTTATTCTGGGTCATAAAGGAAATCTCAATAAATTTAAGAGGAATGAAATGATACAAAGTAGGTTTTCTTTCTTTTATATTTTATTGAAATATGGTTGATTTACAATGTTGTGTTAATTTCTCCTGTACAGCAAAGTGATTCAGTTATACATAGACATATGTGCTTTTTATTTTTATTTTTTTGCGGTACGTGGGCCTCTCACTGCTGTGGCCTCTCCCGTTGTGGAGCACAGGCTTCGGACACTCAGGCTCAGCAGCCATGGCTCACGGGTCCAGCTGCTCCACGGCATGTGGGATCTTCCCGGACCGGGGCACGAACCCGTGTCCCCTGCATCGGCAGGCGGACTCTCAACCAATGCACCACCAGGGAATCCCAGACATGTGCTTTTTCATATTCTTTTCCATTATGGTTTATCACAGGATATTGAATATAGTTCCCTGTGGTATACAGTAGGACCTTGTTGTTTATTCGTCCTATTTATACTTATATATAACTTGCATCTGCTAATCCCAAACTCCCAATCCTTCTCTCCCCCACGCCCCTCCCCCTTGGCAACCACAAGTCTGTTCTTTATGTCTGTGAGTCTGTTTCTGTTTTGTAGATATGTTCATTTGTGTTATATTTTAGAGTCTACATATAAGTGATACATGGTGTTTGTCTTTCTCTTTCTGACTTACTTCGCTTAGCATGATAATCTCTAGGTCCATCCGTGTTGCTGCAAATGGCATTATTTCATTCTTTTTTATGCTGAATAATATTCTATTGTATATATGTACCACATCTTCTTTATCCATTCATCTGTCAGTGGACATTTAGGTTGTTTCCATGTCTTGGCTATTGTAAATAGTGCTGCTCTGGACATAGGGGTGCATGTTATCTTTTTGAATTATAGTTTTTTCTGGGTATATGCCCAGGAGTGAGATTGCTGGATCATATGGTAACTCTATTTTTATTTTTTTTGAGGAACCTCCACACTATTTTCCATAGTGACTGCACCAATTTAAATTCCCATCAACAGTGAAAGATGGTTCCCTTTTCTCCACACCCTCTCCAACATTTATTATTTGTAGACATTTTTAATGATGGCCCTTCTGACCAGTGTGAGGTGCTACCTCATTGTAGTTTTGATTTGCATTTCTTTAATAATTATCAATGATGAACATCTTTGCTTGTGCCTATTTGCCATCTGTATGTCTTCTTTGGAGAAATGTCTATTTAGGTCTTCTGCCCATTTTTCTATTGGGTTATTTGATTTTTGTTGTTGTTATTGAGTTATATGAGCTGTTTGTATATTTTGGAAATTAAGCTGTTGTTAGTTATATTGTTTGCAAATATATTCTCCCAGTCTGTAGGTTTGCTTTTCATTTTGTTGATGGTTTCCTTTGCTGTGCAAAAACTTATCAGTTTGGTTAGGCCACATTTGTTTATTTTTGCTTTTATTTTTGATGCCTTGGGAGACTGACCTAAGAAAACATTGGTACTATTTATGTCAGACAATGTTTTGCCTATGTTCTCTTGTAGGAGTTTTATGGTGTCATTTCTTATGTTTAAGTCTTTAAGCCATTTTGAGTTTACTTTTGTGTGTGTGGATATGTTCTAAACGTCATTGATTTTCATGAGGCTGTCCAGCTTTTCCAACACCCCTTGCTGAAGTGCTATCTTTTCCCCATTTTATAGTCTTGCCTGCTTTGTCGAAGATTAATTTTCCATAGGTTTTGTGGGTTTATTTCTGGGCTTGCTATTCTGTTGCACTGATCCATATGTCTGTTTTTTGTGCCAGTACCATGCTGTTTTCATTACTGTAGCTTTGTAGTATTGTCTGAAGTCTGTGAGTGTTATACCGCCTGCTTTGTTCTTTTTCCTAAGTATTGCTTTGGCAATTCTGGGTCTTTTATGGTGCCATGTAAATTTTAGGATTATTTGTTCTAGTTCTGTGAAAAATATCATGGGTAATTTGATAGGGATCACATTAAATCTGTAGATTACTTTGGTTAGTATGGCCATTTTAACAACATTAATTTTTCCAATCAAGTAGCATGGGATATCTTTTCATTTCTTTGAATCATCTTCAGTTTCCTTTATTAATGTTTTGTAGTTCTCAGCATATAAATCTTTCACCTCCTTGGTCAGGTTTATTCCTAAGTATTTTTTTAATGCAATTTTAAAAGTGATGGTTTGTTTACATTCCCTTTCTGCTGTTTCATTGTTAGTGTAAAGAAATGCAACCAATTTCTGTATGTTAATCTTGTATCCTGCTACATTGCTGAATTCGTTTATCTAGTTCTAGTTTTTGTGTGAAGTCTTTAGGGTTTTCTATATATAGTATCATGTCAACTGTGTATAATGACAATTTACCTCTTCTCTACCAATTTGAATATGTTTTATTTCTTTTTCTTGTCTAGTTGCTGTGGCTAGGACTTTTAATACTATGTTGAAGAAGAAGTGGTGAGCATGGGCATCCTTGTCTTGTTCCAGATTTTAGTGGGAAGGCTTTCAGCTTTTCACTGTTGAGTATTATATTGGCTGTGGGTTTGTCATAAATAGCTTTTATTATTTTGAGATATGTTCTTTCCATACCCACTTTGGTAAGAGTTTTTATCATGAATGGATGTTGAGTTTTATCAAATGCTTTTTCTGCATCTATTGAAATGATCATGTTGTTTTTGTCTTTTCTTTTGTTTATGTGGTGTATCACATTGATTGATTTGCATATATTGAACCATCCTTGTGACCCTAGGATAAATCCAACTTGATCATGGTGTATGGTCTTTTTTATGTGTTGTTGGATTAGGTTTGGTAATATTTTGTTGAGAATTTTTGCATCTATATTCATCAAAGATATTGCCCTGTAATTTTCTTTTTTGGTGGTGTCTTTGTCTGGTTTTAGTATCATGGTGTTGTTGGCTTCATAGAATATCTTTGGGAGTATTCCTTCGTCTTCAGTCGTTTGGAAGAGTTTGAGAAGGATTGCTATAAGTTCTTCTTTGTATGTTTGGTATAATTTGCCTGTGAAGCCATCTGGCCCTGAACTTTTGTTTGTAGGGTTTTTTTTTTTTATTACAGATTCTATTTCATTTCTACTGATCTGTGTGTTCAAGTTATGTATTTCTTCTTGACTCACTTTTGTTGGGCTGTATGTTTCTAGAAAGTTGTCCATTTCTTTTTGATTGTTGAATTTGTTGGCATATAATTGTTCATAATATTCTCTTATGTGTTTTTTCTTGTATTTCTGTGGTATCAGTTGTGATTTCTCCTCTTTCATTTCTTATTTTGAGTCTTCTCTCGTTTCTTCTTGGTGAGCCTGGGCAGAAGTTTGTCAGTTTTGTTTACCCATTCAAAAAGCCAGCTCTTGGTTTGATTTATAGTTTTTTATTGTTTTTTAAATCTCTATTTTATTTCCTCTCTGATCTTTATTATTTCCTTCCTTCTGCTGACTTTAGGTTTTGTTGTTCTTTTTCTAAGTTTTTTATGTGGTGGGTTAGGTTGTTTATTTGAGATTTTTCTTGTTTCTTAAAGAAGGCCTGTATCACTATGGACTTCCCTCCAAGAACTGCTTTTGCTGCATCCCGCAGATTTTGTATGGTTGTGTTTTCATTGTCATTTGCCTCAAGGTATTTTTTAAGTTCTTCTTTGATCTCATCGTTGACCCACTGGTTTTTTCATAGCATGTTGTGTCATCTCCATATAATTGTTTTTTTTCTCTCATTTCTTTTTCTGTGGTTGATTTCTAGTTTCATGCCATTGAGGTCAGAAAAGATGCTTGAAGATTTGTGCCCTAGTATGTCACTCATAGAGAATGTTCCATGTGCACTTGAGAAGAATGTGTGTTCTGCTTTTTTGGATGTAATGTCCTGAAAATATCCATTAAGTCTAACTGTTTTATTGTATCATTTAGGATCTCTGTTGCCTTATTGATTTTCTGTCTTGAAGATCTGTCCATTTATATGAGTGAGGTGTTAAAAGTCTCCTGCTATTACTGTATTCCCATCAGTTTCTCCCTTTATATCTGTTAATATCTGTTTTATATATTTGAGTGCTCCTATATTGGGTGTATATATGTTGACGAGTATACTATCCTCCCTTGTGTCGATCCTTTTATGATTATACAGTATCCTTCTTTATCTTTATAGCCTTTGTTTTAAAGTCTATTTTGTCTGATATGAGTATTGCGAATCCTGTTTTCTTGTCATTTCCATTTGCACGAAGTATCTTTTTCCATCCCCTTACTTTCAATCTATGTGTGTCCTTTTCCCTAAAGTGGGTCTCTTTTAGGCAGCTTATTGTAGGCTCTTGTTCTTTTTGATCCAGCCTGCCACTCTGTGTCTTTTGATTTGAGCATTTAGTCCATTGACATTTAAGGTAATTATTAATAAGTATGTATTTATTGCCATTTTAAACCTTGTTTTCTTGTTGATTTTATATTTCCATTGTGTCCCTTTCTTTTTCTTTTTCCTTTTGTGGTTTGATGGTTTTCTCTTGCATTATGCTAATGGTCTCTTCTTTTTGGTTTTTGTGAATCTATTTATGTTTTTGATTTGTGGTTGCCCTGTTTTCCAAGTATACTAACTCCTTCCTATATCTACTTGCTTTAGACTGGTAGTCATATAGGCTCAAACACATTCTAGAAAAAAAAAATCTACATTTTCTTACTCTCCTCCCCCACATTTTATGATTTTGATGTCATCTTTTGCATCTTTATGTTCATCCTTTTGCTGTTCATTGTGGTTATAATGGCTTTCACAGGACTTTTTTGATTCCTTTTAAAATCTGTGTACTGGCTTATTTAAGTGATTTACTTTCCATTTATGATTTTTCTCTTTCCTTTAGATTCTTCTTTTCTATTTAAAGAAGACCTCTCAATATTTCCTTTAGGATAGGTTTAGTATTGCTGTATTCTTTTAGTTTTTGCTTGTCTGGGAAATTCTTTCTCTCTCCTTCTATTCTGAATGAGTGATAATCTTGCTGGATAGAGTATCCTAGGTTGCAAATTTTTCCCTTTCAGGACTTTGAACATATCTTGCCACTCCATTCTGGCCTACAACATTTCTGTAGAGAAACCAGCTGACAGCCTTATGGGGGTTCCCTTGTAATTAACTGTTTTTCTCTTGCTGCCTTTAGAATCCTCTCTATATCTTTAAGTTTTGCCATTTTTATTGTAATATGTCTTGGTGTAGGTCTGTTTGGATTTATCTTGTTTGGGACCCTCTGTGCTTCCTGTACCTGCACATCTGTTTCCTTTTTTAGGTTTGAGAAGTTTTGAGCCATAATTTCTTCAAATACATGTTCAATATCCCCTTTTTCTCTTTCTTCTCCTTCTGAGTTCCCTATTATGCATAAATTGGCACACTTTATATTATTCCATAGTTCTCTTATATTGCCTTCATTTTTTTCTCATTTGGCTTTCTGTCTGCTGTTCTCATTGGGTGATTTCCATTATTCTGTCTTCCAGATCACTTACTTATTCTTCTGTGTTATTCATCCTGCTATTCATTGGCTTTAGCTCAGCTTTCATCTTGCTGAATGAGTTCTCTAATTTTTCTTGGTTCCTTTTTATAGTTTCTAGCTCCTTTTAATAGTAATCTATATTTCTATCAATAGTCCTTCTTAATTCCTTCAGTATTTTCATTATCTCCTTTTGAACTTGACATCTATTAGATTGAAGAGGTCTGTTTCATTGTTTGTTCTTTAGGGGAATTGTCTTGATCTTTTAATTGGGAGTGGTCCCTGTGCTTCTTCATTTTACTTCTCTTGCTCTCTGAGTTTAGGAGAAACAATAATCTACTGTGGTGTTGGAGGGCTATTTTTATGTGGGAGCATCCTTGTGTGGGTTTCATATTTTTTGGTGCAGGGGCTGTTTTTAGTGTGGATGCTTGCCACCTCTTTCCTCAGTGTATGGTGGCCCTTATCCCCTTGGTAGAAGGTGTGACTTGTGGTGACCAGAGCCTGCCCTGCATATTGAGTGTGGCCTCCTCTTTGCTCTGTGGTTGTCACTGCTCTGTCAGGGGCCAGGACTGTTCCTTAGTTATTGGAGTAGGAGCTCCCAGATCTGTTTCTGAGCTGCATTTCTGAGCTGTGGTTTGATGGTAGGTGGGGTTGGGATTGGAGTGGGCCCACTGGGAAAGCAGCCACAGAGTATTCCTCTGCCAGAGTTGTTCACTCCTGAGTGTGCTCTGTTGTGTCACCTATCACCCGTTGTGCAGACTCACAAAGTAACTGCTGTTGGCACTGCCCTTGGCCCTGTCTCAACCTTGGAAATGCTGGCAGTCAGCCCCAGTGTCCCTTAGGCGTTGTTTTCACAAGGCCACCAGTGCAGATCCACTGAAGCCAGATCCCAGAACTGCAGTAGTTGTGCACCTGGACCCACTGTGGGATCTATGGAGGCAGCTCAGACCCTGGCCTGACCCAGCCCCCATGTGTATGTACCCACAAAGCCCACAGCTGCTCAAGCCAGACATGTTCCAGCCACGGGAGCACCTGTTGTTCACTCAGATGTCCTGCAGGTGCTGCATGTACAAAGCTGGTGGCAGAGGTGTAAATCTGCAACTTGTACAGCCATGGGGAGAGATTTCAGCTTTGCTTTGTATGTCACGTGGCCCCTGGGGCTCAGCTCTTGTTTTAGCCCCACCTCTGCACATGGGCAACCTGCTGATGTCTGCTCCCGGAGCCTGCTGAGGCAGCAGCTGGGGCACAGGAGCCTGCTGAGATGGCGGCTGGGGCGTGAGAGCCTTCTGAGGCAGGAGCCCCAAGGTGGCAGCTGGGGGCACTATCCCTGAGCCCTCAGAGGCAGGGCTAGCACATGGAGAATGAGGCTGCCATGGCAGCCCCACCCCTCCCTTTGCATGCCACTTAACAATAGTGCTTCACTTCTGTGGTGGGCCCAGGCTTCCTTGAACACCCCCGGTTAAAGGGGATGTAACATACTCCAGCTCCTTCAGGCTGTCTGTGCACAGCTTCTCCCTGGGTCTGTCCTTTAAACCCTGAATTTCAACACCCAGCTCCCGCCTGTACCAGCAGATGTACATCTTAAGGTGGGCCACACAGGATGGTGGCATGACAGTCTGTGCAGGTCTCTCTCTGTTTTGCCTACCACAGACTGGTTTTTGTACCCTCCTCTGAGCCTCTGAAGCTCCCTTTCTGTCCTGGCTGATCTCCCTGCTGACGAGGGGGCTTCCCAGGGTGCAGGAACCTTTTCTCTTTTTCAGCTCCCTCCCAGGGTTGCAGTCCTGTCCCTCTTCCTCTTTTTTTTTTTTTTTTTCCTTTCATCCTACCTGGTTATGAGGAGATTGTTCTTGTCCTTTGAGGTGTTTGAGGTCTTCTGCTAGTGTTCAGTAGGTGTTCTGTGAGAATTGTTCCATTTGTAGATGTATTTTTGATGTATTTTGGGGAGGAGGTGTGTTCCACATCCTTCTACTCTGCCATCTTGACTGGAGATTCACAAAGTAAGTTTTATAATGCCAACAAAATTAACTTATAACTAAGTAAGGGTTTCAAAACAATGTTGAAAAGAACAAAGTTAGAAGACAGACCATCTTACTGATGCAGTACTGTAAAGCTTCATTAATGATGATAATCTGGTATTAATACAAAGTCAGATTTGGGAACATAATAAAGAGTCCAGAAATAGATTTGCCCATATATGGCTAATTGATTTTTAATAAAGTTACCAACATATTCAATGGAGAACTTTTAATCTTTGACAAATGGTGCTAGAAAAATTAAATATCCATGTGAAAATCTTGACACCTACCTCACATTAGCCACAAACATTAACTTGAATGGATCATAAACCATTAGGAAAAAAATTAGGAAAAAAATATTTAATACTTTGATATAGGAAAATGTTTTTAGGTAGACACAAAGCTGTAACTTGAAAGAAAAAATTTTGATAATTTAGACATCTGCAATATCAAAACCTTCTTTTCAAGTGACATGAAAGTCCCAGAGTTAGAGGAAGTGTTTGCAAAAGATATATCTGATAAAGCACTTTTTTCTAGGCTATATAAAGAACTCTCTTCATTGTAAGAAGCCAGACAACACAATTAAAAATGGCCGAAGTATCTGAGCAGATGGTTCACTAAAGAAGATACTCAAATGGAGAATAAACTCATGAAAAATATGCTTAATATTATTAGTTATTAAGGAAATGCACATTAATCCACAGTGAAGTACCATCATACACCCAATAGAATGACTAAAATTCAAATAATTGGCAATATTAAAAGTTGGCAAACGTGGAACTAGGAAAACTCTCATAAGCCACTGAAATGAATGCAAAATGGTGGAATCACTTTGGAAATCATTTTATCATTTTCATATGAAGTTTAACGTACTCACCATTTCAACTAGCAATTCTACATCCAAGAAATAAAAACAAATGTCTGCGTACAGGCACTCAAATTGTTCATAGTGGCTTTATTCACAAGAGCCCCTACCTGGAAAACAAAGTGTGCTATACTCATGCAGAAGAATACTACTCAGCAAAAAAAAAAAACTACTAGTACATTCCAGAAAATAGATAAATGATGGAAATGAAACACAAAAAAACCTACGTTTGTTTAATTCTAATTCCATTTATATGAAAGTCTAGGTAAGACAAACAGAAACAAAACCCAGAAAAACCCAAAACCAAAAGCAACAGACTCTACTTTCTCATCAAGCAGTCTTTCATCTATGACAACCTAACCACCTTCTGTTTACTACTCATGCTTCAGAGGTAAACATCACAGATGTCTTTAATGATTCCCTACGTTTCTGAGGGTGGTGGTCCAGGTGTAGTCTGATGGAAGTTAGAGTGAAACTGTTACCTTTCTGAACCTAGACAATGCATTTCAGGTGTTACAGCCTCAGATTGTCTTAGCTTGTTTAGCTTACATTTCATATTGTCTTCTTTTACAGTTCTTTTAAGATTCAAAAATTAATGATTATTTATTGTAAAATATTAAAAATGCAGAATTAAGTGTATAAAGAGAGAAGCCTCAATCCCCAAGCCCCCCAGTTCTCTAGAGATTACTTCAGATACTGTTTGATGTTTTCATCAATATCTTTCCTAAGGACTTATAAACACTATATATATAAATATGATGCTGGTGCTATTGAGGGCTCTCTGTCCCTTAGATCTTCAGGAAATTCCTTGAAGCCTCATATTCCTCAGCCAGGGAGGGTCTAAGGCCCTGACTCAAGATTTCTGTTAGAGCTTGGAGTGAAGAGGAAGAAGAGTGGGCATCCTTTCTGAGCTCCCTCCCTGGATGCTTTGTCTGCTTGAGCTGCCTTTGTTTCTTCCATGTCAGCCTGCATAGAACACTCAACTCCTTCACTATTTTCTCCAAAAATGTATTCACACCAGTCATTTCAGGTTCTAGGGAATTTGGATAAGGGCTTAGGGCATTGTGGAGTAGAGATACATTTGAGGACCACAAGCCTTCTAGTCCCTTTTCTCCCCAATCCATCTCTGCTCTCCCTCCCTATTTTCTTTCAGGATTGTTTCCAGATGTTCTGAACCCTTTACCCTTTGTTATATAGGACTGTTTAACTGTCCCTTTCACTCAAGAAACTTTCTGTATCAAATCTGTCAAGGTACACAGAAAGAAACAAAGGGCCTTCAATCAACCAGATTCCTTTTTTAGGAGTCAACTTGAATTATCCCCTTGCCTTTTTTCTTTTGTTTCGTATTTCATATGCATAGAATAGAAGATATTTCATGTGGAATATTTTGGACGTATTTTTTTCAAAATTATGGGAACTACCAGAAGATAGGTTTCTCAGTTCCCAGTGAGCATGATGATCTAAAAAGACGTTCCATTATATCACAGATGTATTTGAAAACTTTCAGCTGAGTGCTTTAAACACTTATTTACATTGCAACAGCACTTATAAGAACCAAGAACTGTTATAATTCTTGTGTTATCAGTGATGCTTCATGACATCTCTGTAACTGTCCGTTACTATCTACTCTGTCCCTTCTCAGTTACTGCCAACCTTTTATTCACATTAATGAAGATCACACCATCACTATATGCTGTGTACCATGGCACATTTTTCATCAATTATTTTTGTGTTGAGTTTTTCTAAATGAATGCTTATAAAAACATTATCCTTTTAGGAAAATTCCATTTTTATAATTTTTTTAGGTATATAGATGAGGTCATAGATAACTAATATTTCTACTATTTTCATGTACTTAATTTTGCTTATATAATATTAAATGGGATTACATATTACATGTCTTCTGTAACTTTTTACTTGTTAATTGACTGGTAGGAGATATTTATTCATTTTGGGTACTAATATTTTATTAGCTATATTCATTACAAATATCTTCTCCAAGTCTGTAGCCTGGAGATGATTGTATGTCATTTGTATAAATCTACCCTTTTAAACAGCTATATAATATTCGAGCATAATTTATTTAGACTGCTAATAAACTTCTTGGTTAAGGGCAAGCAGCTCTGCCATCTGTTATCTTTGTTACTTAGGGTATGATATTTAATCTCTCTGACACTCTGTTTCTTCACATTAAAAACAAGGAAAATATTTCCTATTTTATGTGGTTGTAGTTCAGATCAGAGAAGTAATGCGAATAAGTTCCTCCAGAGCAGGATTTCTCAGCCTCATCACTAACATCATTTGGTTAAGATATTTGTTTATTGTGGAGGGCTGTTTTGTGTAATGTAGTATGTTTAACAGCGTCTTTGGCCTCTACATACTAGATACCCAGTCGTGACAGCCCAAAACATATCCATACATTGCCAAATTCTGCACCTCCACTCTCTGGAGTAGGAGGCACCGTCACACCCAACTGAGAACCGCTGCTCTAGAGAAGAGCCTGGCACATGGTATCAAGTCAGCTACATGAAGCTGGACATGTGCACAGCAAAGTTCTCTGGGATTCTCTTTACATGGATTACATTATGAGTGGCTCTTGCTGCAGTTGTGCCTGGTGGTGGCCATTAAGAAACATTCCCATATTGCTAAGCTTTGGGGTTGGTTCCATTTTTACACTAACACTAGTAACAATAATTTCATAGTATACAATCAGTTCTGTAGATCTTTGCATGCTCATGTGAGTATATCTGCCAGAGATATTCCTGGTAATATCTTTGAGGTGAGAGGAAGCACAGGACTTTCAGTATCGAAATTTTAATATATTCTGCCAGATCACCTTCCAAAAATGCTACACCAGTTTTACACTCTCACCAACTGTAACTAAGAGTACCCTTTTCCTCATATCCTTATCTATAGTGAATATTAATATTCTTTTTATATTCAAGCATATTTTATGAATTTTTGTTTCCATAATTTGCCTTTCTTTTATAAATTACACACTCATTATCTTTGCCCATTTTTCCATTAATCTTTTAGTCATTAAAAGCTACACCTAGATCCCCAATTACAAACTATTCAAGTATATAGAGAAGCACAGAGATTAATACGGCTAACACCCACATTTCACAAATGTTGATATGTTACCATTTTTGCTAAGGATCTTTATTTTTAAATTTTGCTCATAATGTTGAAGCCCTCATGGTATTCTCCCACCAACCAATTTCTTTTCTGAGCCTCCAGATGTAACCACTATTCTCAAATTTGTATACATATTTTTCATCCATATTTTAATAATTTTACTAAGCAGGTATGCATCCATAAAAACATATAGAATTGTTTTGTATTTTAAAAATTTGCATAACTGGAATCATACAGCACAAATCCTTCCAGGACTTGCTTTTTAAAAATTCCTATTGGGGGCTTCCCTGGTGGCGCAGTGGTTGAGAGTCCGCCTGCCGATGCAGGGGACATGGGTTCGTGCCCCGGTCCGGGAAGATCCCACATGCCGCAGAGCCTGTGCTCCGCAACGGGAGAGGCCACAACAGTGAGAGGCCCGCGTACTGCAAAAAAAAAAAAACAAAAACAAACAAACAAACAAAAAAATTTCCTATTGTATGAGATTTATCCAAGTTGACCCTTGCACTTCTAGTTCACCCTTTAAACTGCAGTATTTGTTTGAGTATAATACAGTTTATTCCTGTTGATGGATGTTAATTTTTCTCCCTTTTAAAAAACTTTTTGGAATTTCAAGCAATATAATAATGAACATCCTTTTGTAACTCTCAGGTGTACTTGTGCAAGAGTTTCTCTTTGAGAGTTACCTATCAGTAATATTCTGGCTTGTGGATATATACATCTTCATATTTATTATATATTATCAAACTGTTCTTCATGGTGATTTTAATACTTCATCCTCTTGCCAGCTGTGTATTTTCCTATATCCATACTGACACTTTCTGGTATTGTCAGGCTATTATGTTTTCCATCTAATCTTTACTTACCTCTCAGTAATTGGTAGGAAAAATAAACAGAGGAAATATTTTTGTAATGAAAGACTGAACAATATCATCAACCTGCTAATTGACAGTTCAGAAATTCTTGTATTTAATACACATAGAATAGTCATCAAGATAGGTCATACGCAAAGGAAGATAGAGGGCATGTCAGTTTTTTTCTCCTTTTCCCGTAGCACCCTCCTCCTCATTCATCCCTGTCAGCAAATATGATTTAACTTACTACATGTGAAACTTGAATGAGATATGCTTTCTATATTATAATTACTAATAAAGCAGACTAAAGTATGAGGTAACCAAAACAGAATAACTTCTTTCTTAGATAACTATATATATTATCTAGTCATTTATTTTAATTCCTAAAGATTTTCAAGATTATTTTCTTCTCAAAGGAAGAATTAGGCACTGTTAAGGTGCAGAGAAAATTTTGAATCAGGGCTTAAAAAGCAAGATGATAATTTTTCAGTGTATGATGCTATTTACTAAATAAATAGCAGTGCATTTCAACATTAAAATTCAACTCTTACCATTTCAAATTTCTATAAATTAATAAAGTATAAAAACTTGCCCTGTTATAAATCAATAAAATAATTTCTATTTTATGACCTTTAAGATCTGTTTTTAAATTTAATAAAAGTGTGTTTTATAATATGTAATGTATATTTATATGTTTTTAGAATAACATAGGGCAGATCCAGCTTACCATTTTGCAGTCTTTCCTTTTTTTTTTTTTGCCACCAGGGAAGCCCTGCAGTCTTTTCTTTTAGACTTTTTTTCTTGAAGTATAGTTGATGTACAATATTATGTAAGTTACAGGTGTACAGTGTAGTGACTCAAAATTTTTAAAGGTTATACTCCATTTATAATTATAATAAAATATTGGCTATATTCCCTGTATTGTACAATATATCCTTGTAGCTTATCTTATACATGGTAGTTTGTGTTTCTTAATCTCTTACCCCTACTTTTGCCCTCCTCCCACCTCTTTTCATTGATAACCACTGGTTTGTTCTTTATATCTTTGAGTCTGCTTCTTTTTTATTAGAGTCACTAGTTTGTTGTATTTTTAGATTCCACATATAAGTGATATCATACGGTATTTGTCTTTCTCTGTCTGACTTATTTCACTGAACATAATGCCCTCCAAGTCCACCCATGTCACTACAAATTTCAAAATTTCATTCTTTTTTGTTTTTACTGCTGAGTAGTATTCCATTGTATATATATATATATACACCTCATTTTCTTTATCCATTCATCTGTTAATGGACATTTAGGTTGCTCCATATCTTGGCAATTGTAAATAATGCTGCTATGAACATTGGGTTGCATGTATCTTTTCAAATTAGTGTTTTCATTTTTCCAGATATATACCCAGGAGTGGAATTGCTGGGTCATATGGTAGTTCTATTTTTAGTTTTTTGAAAAGCTTCCATAATGTTTTGCACAGTGGCTGAACCAATTTACATTTCCACCAACAGTGTGCAAGAGTTCCCTTTTCTCCACATCCTCACCAACATTTGTTATTTTGAATGGTGTCTTGATCCACTTGTAAATGGTCAGATTTCTATTCATGGATCATAATATATACATAATAGATAATATAATTATATATAATGCTAATTAATATAATTGGATTTTAAAGTTTTATGCTTTTCTTTTTATGTAAAATAATAAATACTTTTATACTTTTTCTTGGTAGTCTTAGTGAATTAGCATACCATTTTCTGGATGAAATTTTCTCAGTTTGAAATAATTAGTTTGTTGAAATCTCAGTTTGTTGAAATCATCAATTTCAGTTTGTCTGTAGGAATGGTCTGTGTCCTTACTAATTAAGAGTCTAATTCAGTAAAACATGTGTCTTCAACTCTTTAAAGCAGTTTATCCTGGCACATACTGAATTAGTGAAAACCATCATTGGTATGTATTCTTGTGGGTAGTGTTGAATTAAACCTGAAGGGATTCATACCGGTATATGGATTTGAAGTCTACATATTGGACAAGTTGAAATAATAATGTCACAGACAAATTGCAAGACCAAAAGGAAACATAAGGCAATGTTGTGTGGGTGGTAGGATTTTTAGCCTTTATTTTTTGTAAGAGACCCTATTAATAGTCATAACAAAGGAAATATACCAGGCTTTTATGTTGAAATGAAAATCTTAATTATCTAGAGGTAAAGTACTTAGGACTTTGTAAGGTAGAGTGTAGGAATAGTTTACTTTCTGTAGGGATTTATAGTTGTGTAAAGTGCTTTCACATATATCATTTCATTTAATGGATAGGAAATGTTATTTGTAAGATAGGAAAGGGTTGCTTTAATTTCATTCTTAGTGTTGCCTTTGTCCAGATGAAGCTTTATGCAGCCACTTACATGCATTTTGTCTGCCAACCATCAGCCCAGATCCTAAGGCTGAAAAGTGAACCAAATTTGGCACGAGTTTCTTTAAACTGATGAATGATGTTTAAGGAAATTAGTACAAAGTATAGAATATATTTTAAAATGTTAAAAAGCCTCAGTAGTCTGTGAAGGTCAGGCTTTAATGTTACAGCTGAGCCTGTTTAGCTTTATTTCGTGATTTTGGTTTACTATCCAAGTCAGTAGATAACAATTCTGATGTCATTATCATTTAAGGCCAACACTTATTGACTGCCCATATGAAAAGTAAAGTGTGATTTATATACTTAATTAAAACAATTTGTGGCTCTTCTCATTTTGAAGCTTATTATCATATGGAAAAAGAAACATGATATGGTAGAAATGAGAGAAAACAGTGCCTGTTGAAGGAAAGAGTTGCTCTGAAATGCTGTTGTTTTGGTTTTTTTTTTGTGGTATGCAGGCCTCTCACTGTTGTGGCCTCTCGCGTTGCAGAGCAAAGGCTCCGGACGCTCAGGCTCAGCAGCCGTGGCTCACGGGCCCAGCCGCTCCGCGGCATAGGGGATCTTCCTGGACCGGGGCACGAACCCGTGTCCCCTGCATCGGCAGGCGGACTCTCAACCACTGTGCCACCAGGGAAGCCCTGAAATGCTGTTTTGTGTGATGTTCCTTGTGTTCCTATCCCTGATTTGGAACATGTTAGTCTATAAGATCCTTTGGGTAACTAAGGTGATCTCATCTCACAGCATGTGGTGGGATGCTCCATGAAGTGGTGGTGAAGAAAACCATTTTGTTCAATATCCAATGGCCCATGGCAGCTTCAGTTTTCAGACAAAACTACAGAGCACCTAACCTTTCATTTTTTAATTCAGTGATATCAGATCTTCCATTTTATTTTTTATGAGAACCTGATCAGGGCCATTGGCTTTTAGTTTTCTGGGTGGATGAATAATTCAGTTATAATTTCCTGAGCTGGCTTATTTTTATATTTTGTAGGAAGCATGTTTTGAGTTAGGCAAATGCTTTGGAAGTGTCCACCTTTTGTAATTAGGGCTTTGGCACTGTTCTTTAGAATAGTACATACTGTTTGTTTTGTACGTTATAGTTGATGAGAACATTTTACAGATTAAACTGTCAATTTGCAGTAGCCATGATCAACAGATCTTAGTATTCCCACACTACCAATGGGGAAAACAACGACCACTGAGGTTATATTACTTGCTTAAGCTCACACAGGTCCCACGTGATGGAGCAGATGTTGAGTTTGGTCTTCCAGTGCCATGTCCTTTGCCTTTTCCTTTATGCTTGAGGTTTCTTGTGGATAGGTTGAATTGTATGAAATTGTTAATATGAATATTTGACCTGCAATAAAAAACAATTTCATATGCAGCAACCTAACAACCCCTGCCCCCCCAAAAAAACCTCCATTTAGGAAAAGCTCATTTTACATGCAGCTAAAACTAAATAGTGTTTTTTTTTTTTAAGAGTTCAGTAGTCAGTTTGAGGGGAAAACAAAAAAACTTAGTCATTAATGTTTGAAAATGAAATGCCAGAGGAAACAAGCTTACTTTTGGAGTACTCTTGGCTCCTTTAAATTAGAAGTGTGGACTCAGGAGCCAAAGTGTGTGGTTTTGAATCCACGCTCCCCTGTACTCCCTGCTAGCTGTGTTACCTTAGACAGTTTACTTAACCTCAGAGTGCTTCGATATCTTCCTTTTAAGTTACTTAGGATGTATCTGTGTCTGTCATCATTGTAAGGACTATAAATGTGTTTGTAGTTTGTTTTTTATATCTTTATACATACACATGTAGACACCACCATTTTCTTGTGGGTGTCTACATGTCTATGTATAAAGATATAAAAAAAATCTAGAAGGAATTAGATCAAGTTGATAATAGTGAATATTTCTGGAGATAAGTGAAGGGGTCTGTGATTGAGGATGATGATCAAAGAGATCTTTAAACTTATTTATAATTTTGAAAACCATTTTGTTCGAGACCTTGTGTATTGCTTGTGTAATTAAAGGTCAGTGTATGTGTGTACATATATATATTTAATATACTTAAATATATATGAGAATAGTGTAATCATAAAAATTTTTTAAAAAGAGAGACATGTTCATATTTCCACTACTTCTAAACAGTTATAATTTTAGTATACTGTTAGTATACTGTTTTTATTACCAGTTTGTTTCCCTATGATTTTTTGAGTTGTTTTAAAAGTTCAAATTAAAGTGTACATACATCTTTAAAGAAACAACATATTACATGCATTTTACAGTATTGCCACATAGACTTCAGTGAAGTCAAATTTAAAGAGGCTATAACATGTGTTTTCCCTGAATATACCATAATTTTGCTTATTATTTCCTTAATGGTAGACTCAAAATGGCTTCCATTTATTTTACAAATTTGAATCGTGAATATTATCCTATGTGGTTGCTACTTTGTGATATTTCTTTCAGATTTTACCTACTCCAACGTTATAATCATATCTCTTCCATATATTTTTCTTTAATATTTTTATATGGTTGATTTTAATAAAACCAAGCAAGAAGTTCTTATTTTGAGTATTTCCAAAGAATAAATTACCAGAACTGCAATTGCTGAGTCCAAAGCTGTAAGTAACATGGTTCTACAAGGATTTCCCAGAGGGAACTAAGCTATGAGGCCACTAGCAAATTCTGAGCACACCAGGCTGACTATTTTAGCCAATATGAAGTATAATTTTATATGCTTATTTGTAAAACTACTATTTGAAACAGTGAAATTGTCCCTGATTGTGGCAATTTACGTTCCTTTAATTACTAGCCAGGAATGACCACTGTTCTATGCCTGTTTCTCTATTTGTTTTCTTTTTTTTTTAATAAAATTATTTACTTGTTTATTTTTATTTTTGGCTGTGTTGGGTCTTCGTTGCTGTGCATGGACTTTCTCTAGTTGCAGCAAGCAGGGGCTACTCTTCATTGCGGTGTGCGGGCTTCTTGTGGTGGTTTCGCTTGTTGCGGAGCACAGGCTCTAGGTGCGTGGGTTTCAGTAGTTGTGGCACACAGGCTCAGTAGTTGTGGTGTGTGGGCTCTAGAGCGCAAGCTCAGTAGTTGTGATGCACGGGCTTAGTTGCTCCTTGGCATGTGGGATCTTCCCGGACCAGGGTTTGAACCTGTGTCCCCTGCATTGGCACACGGATTCTTAACCACTGCACCACCAGGGAAGCCCTGTTTTCTTCCTTTGTGAATTGTACAGATCATTTGCTCATTTGGCTGTTAGGGTCTTAGACATTGTCATTTACAGAATTGACGTGATCATAGTTATTATATTTATTATAAATGTTTTCTCAATTCATTTTGCATTTTTAGTTTAAGTTCAGCTAAAGATCTCCTTTCAGAGTTTTGAATAACTTTTTTTTTCTTTTAAGTAAGATGCTTTGTAGTTATCTTTTAAAAGTAACTCTTTAATCATTTGGGATGAGAGTATTTAGGTAGATTTCTAACTATTTAAATGAAGTTATCTTAAGAGTACTAATATCAACCGGGAAAGAGGTTTCTAGGAAGCATCATGCTTCTGTATTTGACTCTGCCTATACAATAATTTTAATCAGTCTCTTAGATAACGGCATTAATATGCTTCTCATTCAGTTTGGAAATGCTGAGAATCTATAAGCATTTGCTAATTTGTTGGATCATGGAGTTAAAATCCCAGAGTATTTTTAATAGCTTGGCTGCATATGACAATATAAAACTTACAAGAATAAACAAGTTCTACCGTTAGTTTAAATAAAAGTTTAGATGGAATAAAATGGCATAACTCTTACACTTTATTAGAACCGAGACAGATGACAGAAGTGAAAATTACCATGTATTATCTATTTCACAAGAATTACACCCCAGTTACTTCTCTGTCTGTTCATGGTGGAGTGCTCTCAAATATTTTATTTTTCCTCATTTCAGTTTCCTTTCACGCCACAGAGATTCCATTCATCAGTGTTAAAGTTGCAAAATCCATAAGTATATGTGATGAATTTTGAGATTGGACAGTTTTCCCATTAATGATAAATTTATATTGCATTTAGCATTAATGAAATAAGGAATTGAATGGTAGTTGTATCTAAATTTTTATTCAAATTATAAACAAATAAGTGTCTATATTTCAGAATAGTTAACTGTAAAGGACAAAGTATACGGAGCTGATAGAAATATTTACTTAGGGCTACTGATTTTCAGTCTTCATCTTCTCTATCAGCAGCAATGGAGAGAGCTAACCATGCCCTTCCTCCTTCTTAATATGTATTTTTATCACTTGCCATCCAGAATCCACATGCTCCCTCTCAGGCTGCTTCATTGAGTATTCCTATTCTCTGCACCTTCTTTACACTGGTGTGCCCTAGGGCTCAGTCATGGGCCTTTTTTTGTCTTCTCTCTATATACTTATTTGTTGATCTTATCCATTCTCAGGGTTTAAATGCCAATTATATGTCAGTGACTCCAAAATAAGTAACTCTAGTTCAGACCTCTCTGCTGAGCTCCCAGTTTGTATGTCTAGCCACCTATTTGACATTTCAACATGAGGTCTAATAGATAATATCAAACTCGGCATGTTCCAAACTGTTGATTCTCCCCCGGCCCAACCCCCCATCCTGCTCTCCCCACATTATTCTTTGTCTTATTGATGGTCAACTGTGTACTTCCATTTGGCAAAGGTCAAAATAATATTGTGGTCCTGAATTCCTCTCTTTCTTTCAAAATGTACATTCAAACACCATATTATCTCTTTGCTCTATCTTCAAAATTTATCCTGAATCTGGTGAACTCCATTGCCATTAATACTACCCTAGCTTAAGCCACCAATCACTTCTTTTTTTTCTAATGCATTTTTTTAAATTGAAGTATAGTTGATTTACAGTGTTGTGTTAGTTTCAGGTGTACAGCAAAGTTAATCAGTTATACATATATCCACTCTTTTTTTTTAAAGGAATTTTGTTTTAGGTTTTGTTTTAAAATTTATTTATTTTTTGGGGCTGCACTGGGTCTTTGTTGCTGAGCACAGGCTTTCTCTAGTTGCGGTGAGCAGGGGCTACTCTTCGTTGCAGTGCGCAGGCTTCTCATTGCAGCGGCTTCCCTTGTTGCAGAGCACGGGCTCTAGGCATGCGGGCTTCAGTAGTTGTGGTACGTGGGATCAGTAGTTCTGGCTCGTGGGCTCTAGAGCACAGGTTCAGTAGTTGTGGTGCACAGGCTCAGTAGTTGTGGCGCCCAGGCTTAGTTGCTCTGCGGCATGTGGGATCTTCCCGGACCAGGTCTCGAACTCATGTCCCCTGCACTGGCAGGTGGATTCTTAACGACTGCACCACCAGGGAAGCCCCTCCACTCTTTTTTATTTAGATTCTTTTCCCATATAGGCCATTACAGAGTATTGAGTAGAATTCTCTGTGCTATACAGCAGGTTCTTATTAGTTATCATTTTATATATAGTAGTGTGTAAATGTCAGTCCCGATCTCCCAATTTATCCCCCCCTCACCCCCTTATCCCCTGGTAACCATGAGTTTGTCTTCTATATCCGTGACTCCACTTCCATTTTGTAAATAAGTTCATTTGTCCCCTTTATTTTTTTTTAGATGTCCATATAAGTGATATCATATGATATTTATCTTTCTGTCTGACTTACTTCACTCAGTATGACAGTCTCCCCCTCTGTAGTCTATCCTCAATTCAGCCACTGGAGTGAACCCTTTTAAATAGGTACAAGTGTGTTCACTGCTATACTTGTAATAGTGAGTCAATATGTAATGAAAGTTTAAAACATGAGTGCAAAAGATAGGCACGTCTTCAGTGTAGTAGTTACCTCTGAGCAGTAAGAGAAGGGAATTTGTTTCGGGAAGGTGTGCAGGTCTACTTCAACTGAATCAATGAATTGTTAGGTTTTTAAAAAATAATCTACAGCAAATAAATGTTAACATATCTTAAATAATAGGAGTGGGCTACTGGGCACTCTATATCCCATATGTCTGCAAATTTGAAATGTTTCCTAATAAAGAACGATAAAAAGTAATAAATGGAAACACTTTCCAGTTATTATCCTATACCAGTCTGTTCCAAGCTTTTAACGTTACTTTTCTTGCAGTCTCTTTTTTCAACTCATCCTCTGTTCTAAGGACATTTTTCATTTAATATTCACTTCCGTATTTTAAAATCAAAGAAAATCAAACCTAAGAGTGACATGTATAAACTAGAGAATATCCAAGTAAAATGAAAAGGATGCAGAAGGGTAGGGAACCTATTTCATATCGGGAATGGTTAGAGAAACTGGACACATACAGAGAGGCCATGAGAGTATTTGTTATATGAATGTGAAAAGGGGCTTAGGATGCAGAATTAAGACTCCTGGTTTAAAGTAGTTTTGAAGAAAGCCTTTTGGACCTTTTATAATAATCTTTCTGAGAGTTAGCCTTGTCCAGTA
Source organism: Lipotes vexillifer (assembly GCF_000442215.2). Lineage (NCBI taxonomy): Eukaryota > Metazoa > Chordata > Mammalia > Artiodactyla > Lipotidae > Lipotes > Lipotes vexillifer. The sequence continues at coordinate 1,008,874 of NW_006787415.1, forward strand.
GAAGCCTACATTGCTTCAGAGTGGTGATTGTTCTATTCATGATTGAAATGCATAAACAGAATATTAAATATTTATCAGGGATGTTGACAAATGAATTTCTTCTCTGGGTGGAATTTGGAACAAACTGACCTCTAATTTCTTGTTTGGATATGCTTTTATTTATAATGTGATGCTCAGACCTAATATTCCTGATGTGGTCAGGTATGTGCAGAACGCAATGGCTTCCTAGTTTATACCAGATTATTTTGGCTCTTCAGGCGTATGACCTCTGAAAGTAATCTCTAATAAATCAGCCTGATAGTACATGAGCTTCTTGAGCCTCTGTACTCACTGATGGGACATGTATGAAAGAGACAGTAAAGAAAAAAAGCAAAAGTGTGTTCTTTCTGCTCTCACTAGTCAGATGTTTGCATTTGAGGATCTTGTAGTTAAGAAACAGGCCATGTAAGAAAACTTTGTTGGTCCAAGATTTATTGCTCCCTTTAAGGGAAAAAACCACCAAGGTAATTTCTTGAACATTACTTAATGCCATCAAAATAGGGCTAGGGGAAATTATTTGAATTGTCCAAGGGTCCTACATGGGGGAAAACCCCCCATGTTTTGCTGATGGGGTTGCAAATAGGAAAGAGGACTTAACATCTACTGTAAGTAAACTCCTTAATTATTAAAAAAGATACTTAAGCTTGTCTATTTTAAAATGACCATTTTGTGCCCTGCTGTGTTTCCAGCATCTAGCACAAGAGCTGACACATAGTGTGTAAATATTGTTGAACTTATGAATTATTGTATTTATTTGACCTTTCTTGCATCTGGAAAATAAGTTGCAGCACATTTTCCATGTCTTTGAGTACCAGTGCTATGGCCCTTGAGTAGTTTGCTCCGCTAATCTTGTTTCCATGGTGAAACGAATTCAGATCTACTCTCTAGGGGTATGTAGGAGGTTGGCAACATCTCTGTTAATTGTGAGGTCACCAGTAAGACCTGGCAGTGATGAGTACTTCCCCAAATCACAGCTGTGCAGCTTTCTCAGTGGTCTCATTCAGTTCCACTTAAAGCACATAACTGGGCTGGAATTGCATGAGATAAGTGCTGTGAGTGCTCATCACCATGGTGAGGGGCTCTGAACAGTTGCCCAGAGACTAACCCTTTAAGAGCTAGTTGCACAGCCAAATGTGCACCAACTCATTAAGTGCTAGGGTGGGTGGCAAGTTGGAAGCCACCTTTTCCAAAAAATTACAGGTCAAGCAAAGTTAGTTAATACATTTAAATTCTCTGAATGACTCAACAAAACGGAACACATAGAATTCTCGCATTTGCAACAAAAGAAACTCACACTTTTATGACTTTTGAGAACCCTGATTGATACAGGCAAGAGAGTGTTCTTTGGCTCAGTTTTTGTTGCTGAATTTAACAGCAGCATGAACACATGTGTTTGATTATCATGTGTAGGACTACTCATTTTTAACTTGGGCACTATGGGTTAGACAGGGTAAGAGCTTCTTCAGAGTGAACCGAATAAGAACTTACTCCTGTCTTTTCTTTAAAGCCATTTCTAGAAAGAGTTAATTCTGATTTTCAAAAGTCAGCTGTACAAGCTCCTACTTTTCCTTTAACCTCGCTAGCCCTTCCTCCTCAGTCTCCTTTGCTAATTGCTACTCTCCTCAGTGTTAGGGTCATCAGGTTTGGTCTTAAGCTCTCTTCTGTTCTCTATATTCTCTTTCTGGATAACATCACTCATCACTGTGAATTGAAAAATTATCTTTATGTTGGCAGCTCCTAGATACATGTCTCTAGGTTAAGACTCTCCACAAAGCTCCACACCCAACTGTCTACTTGATTTCTCTAATTAGAGGTTTCACAGATATATCAAACCTAAGACAGCCCCATCAGATATTTTGATTATCTGCCCCAAAAATCTAAATTTCATCCTAAGTATTTGACATTTTTATCTCAATTACAAACATTTATCTCCCTTTTTTGAGAACCTAAGCCAGAACTCTGGAGTCATCTTTCATTCTCTGTGTTATTGTCCCTCTGTGTACAAACATCTAAAACATTAACAAACTTGGGTGGTTGCTCTCTGGTTTGTATGAGAAGCCAAAATGAATCTCAAATGTGTTTACTTTTGTCCACATCCTTAGTTCATCCACCATGTGTTGCTTTCTTGGTCTACCCATCATGATCTTGCACTTGAACTATTACTGACTTCAAACTGGTCTCCCTGATTCTACTCTTGTCACCCTATAGTCTGCTTTCCAAAAAAGAACAAGAATGACTTTCTTAAAAATTTATCAGATTACGCCGTACACTGTCAGTTGCTTCCAGTTATACTTCAAATACAATCTAAATGTCTTATCATGGTCTTCGGAGCTCTACAAGAATCATGCCCTGCCAACCCCTCTGTTGTGTTTTTGCTGCAATAATTATTTCTCTGTGACTCCTGCCACCACTTCCATCTCCACATCACTTCTTTAACTGTATTCTGGTTTATCTATAGGAATTTCTCACCGATAGACTTTAAACTGATGCCACCGTTATTTATTGCTTTGATCACTGCAGTAGCCTCCCAACAAGTCTCGTGTCCCTCTATTTCAACCTCTCTATTAAATTAAAATATAATCTAAGTCATTTATATATATTGTTAGAAAAGTCAATACTTATTGCAAAAATTATAGTGTAAAAAATAAACTTTCTTGCCCCCTCCTTTCCATCTTTGATTTCTGTCCTTTAGGAGCAGTTGCATTTCTTTTAGTACTTACTTTGCCTCTGTATTGCTAAGTAATACGGTTCTATTGTTTATTCTTTGTTTCTCCTTTAAAAAATGAGTTTTACTGTGACATAAACATATGAAACACAAACATATATTGTTATAAGTAATAATTTAAAATTTTGCACTTTTATAAACTCAAAATTGATACATTGAGTTCCTCCCATCTATCTTCCAGGGTCATAGCCTCCTGCACCTAAAATACCACTCTTCTCTCACTTATATTCTGTTTCCTATGGCTGGCTCCTTCTTTAGGTCTTGCCTCTAATGTTATCTCCTTAGATAGGTCTTATTGGGCCACCCTTTCTGGTATCCTAACCTGTGCTCTGTTTCTCTCAGATCCTTGTTTGTTTCTTTAATGATACTTTTCACACTTTATATCATCCTAGGTATATTTGTCTGAATACTTTATTTTTTTCCTGCCTTTCTCCGTAATATATAAGGTCCATGAAAATGCAGGTTAAATCTGTCTTCAGCTTTGAATCCTCAGTGCCTTGCCTACTGCCATGTTGTGGGTATTCAGTAGATACATTTGTAATGAACATTAATAAGCACCAGGAAGATACAGTGGAACATAATAGCTTTGGGCTATAGACTGATTGATAAACTTAGAAGTAGATTTAAAACTGAATTTACTACTTCTCAGCTTGTTTTTTTGCTATTTAAAGAATGCATAGACATCAGTGGATTAATAAAAAAGTCATTATAACCAATAGCAGATTATATTAAAGTGAATGGATATAAGAAAGTATATGAAAATCAATAGCTTTTCTTGATATGAGTAGAAATTGTACTATAAAATTAGAAAATAGATAACCGTTACATGAACCAAAAAATCGATTATTTTGTATAACTAAATGTTAGGATGGAGCATGCATTTTCCACTTGACCAGTTTTTACCCCTTCCTTTTCACTTCTTTAACATACAACAGCTTCTATTTATTATCATACTTGTGATATTTATAATGGAGTTAAAAAGGAACATTTTTGAAATTTTTAAAAATCCATATCTCTGTCCAATGTTGGGGAAAAGTTAGAAGAAGGCAATGGTTCTCAAGAAAACAGGAGAGAAAGCATATTTTTTTCAATTGTAGAAGTGAAATCTATCCCTGTGTAATTATTATGTAGATAAAACAAGACTCTGTTGAAAGAACATAACACAGAAGGCCATCATGAGGCGTCCCACGGTAAGATCTGTAACCAGTGTCTAAGAAAAGGTAGATGGGCTAAAAACCAAAGTAGGATTTCATCAGGGTTTATTTCTAAATAACTAGTCCCATAAGTTGACAATGCTATGGGTTAAGGCCCTGGGTTCCTTTCTAATTATCATTTCCCATATATCATGCTGCGCCAGCTACCCTAGCTTTGCTTTTCCTTAAATGTCCTAAGCTTGTTCCCATCTCAGGGTCTCGGTTTCTCTCTTTTCCTAGAATGTCCTCCCCCCTACATCTTGGCCTGGCCATCTCCCATACCGTACGTCCCTGCCCAGATGTCACCTCACCCAAAAGGCCATCCCCACATCACTCTCTCACCCCTTCATAGTATTTGGCAGCTGAGTTCATATTATATGTTTATAACTTTTCATTGAGTAAACAGGACTCAAGGATTATCATAATAAAACAAGTAGTTTGCATTTTGTTTGTTCATATTTGTTTCTCTGGTCTTCCTTCTGGTGTTGTTTACTTTCAGGTTTTGAGAAGTCCCCTGGTGAATTTAGTCACAAAATTCTCTGTTTGGTAATCAGAATATTTATCCTATGATCATCAAAACATCCAAGTTCACGTAAATTTAACATTTCTCTCTCACGCACGGTCTCCACATTCAGCTTTCTGAGAACTCATCACCTGCAGTGAGGAATGGGGACACGGAGTCAGGTCCTCGTTATTCCCCATCTAGAGCTGTCACCCTCCTGCTCAGCACCCTGGGGTTCCTCTGCATCCCCTAGGGTTGAAGCTCTAAAGGAAGCAAGAAGGAGAAGGGTGCTTAGGTAACTTGTGGGGTCACGAGTGGTGTGGCTGAACTTTATGACAGGCGCCTACAGTGGACTCTCTCACTCTCATGGGCCACATTTATGGGTTCTTAGGAGGCTTTCGTCTTCAGAGCTGCTCCTGAGCCCCTGAGGTCTTTCACTTACTTGTTCTTGGAGGAGAATTAGTTCATCTTCTCTGAATGTTCACTTTCAGCTCCTGCCTTTTGCCTTAGATAGCTGGTGGGATACTTCCAAGCTATATTGTAACCTTGGTTTTTATTGTGACATAGAACACAGACATAAATAAGTGTACAAACTATCAATGTAAAGCTTATTAACAAATGTTGATGGAGAAATTTTATGTGTAACTTTGACCCAGTTGAACAAATAGCACATTGTCTTCCCTCCTGAGGTGTAAGTTGGTGACGGGGCTTTTCAGCCTTGTTCATTGCTACACCCGGAGCTTTGGATGTACAAAGTTCATACTCATAAGCATTTTGTTGAGTAGAGGGTTGCATGAATGAAGAGCTAATAAGATTATGATATATTTAGAAGATAAGTTTTTATTCAGCAATTAAAAACCAACTTATAAAGATTATTTGATACTATTAAGAAACAAAATTGTTATTAAGCTTTTCTTAAGTGGGAAAATAAAGTAGAATATGAAACTTTGACATGTGTATACATGTGTATAGGTACACGCATGCACACATACAGATACATAGACACTTATGTGTATATGTTAGTAGACTAGAAAGAAATATGTATATACATACATATATAATTCTATATGATGGGATTTGGGATGACTAGTTTCTTTTTTTTAACTATATTTTTAAAATATTCTGCTATTTAAAAGTTCTGATTTTATGATCGGAAAGCAATTTTAAGAAAAAAAAAATACAGAAGAGAGAATTGAAAGAAAGAAAGAAGGAAAGAAAAATGCAAACCTTGAACTGTTCTCCCAAATCTGCCATGGGGGAGTGATTGGGTTTCCACCATTGAAGAAGGCCTGGAGATGAAACCCTCGGCACACTCAGAAGGCCAGTGTGCCTTTGGCAGCTCACAGGCTGATCACATAAAACAGTCAGCTCAAGATAAAGTTCAGAGCCTAATGCGGTACTTTTGTTTTCTGCTTTGTGAGGGATGGGGCCTGGCCTTGCTCTTGATATCAAATTTTGGACATCTACCATCTGTGAGGTGTTGTGGTTGATGTCAGATCCTCAGCGCAGAAGTTTTTGAAGATGAGAGTTATTTGGAGCAGCAGCCCTGTGGCAGGCCTAGCCTTTTCAGATAGCCTCACAGAGGCAGCATGTGCTCCAAGCCAGGCGGCCTTTGGTTTGAATCCTGTCCTCACCACACACTGATTTGTGACCTTAGGACACGATCAGTGTTTTTGAAACTTGCTTGTTTTGCAACTATAAAACGTGTGACATGAACATAGGTATCCCAAGCTGGCTGTTTGATTAAATGAAATAAGGTATATACAGTGTCTGCCATACAGGCATGTTATTTTCTTCTATTCTTGTTTTCTTATAAATATTTTAAAATAAGTTTGAAGAGGGAAAAGGAAAGGACTATATAGCTTTTTAGCCTGGGTAACTAGAAAAGGGTCATGCATAGAGATACAGACTTAGAGAGGAGGTGCTAGTGTGGCGGGATGTCCATGCAATGGAAGCAGTGGCCTGGGTGTGGGGGGTTTGGGAATCATTTCCGTTGGGGGTTATAAATCCCTTGGGAGGGATAAATGCAGAGAAACTATTGTTGACTGGAGACCTGCTTTGGAGTGAGGAACAGGATCTGTTTAAGGAAATAGAAACAGTTGCTAGAGAGCAATAGACGCAGAGGCATGGAATATTTGTGGAAGAGAAAGTTGTCAGGGGTCAAATGCCCGAGGGAGAAGAATAAAGGAAAGGGCACGGTGGGTGGCCTCAGGACAATTTCCCAGTTCAGTGGGGGAAACTAGAATGTGGGTGGAAATGTAAGGAGAAGGTAGGTAGCGAGCAGATTTATTAGAGTGATGTATTAAAACCAGATATCAATTTGGCAACTGGGAGGCTTAGCTTCTAGCCCTGACATACCCATGAACTCTCTGTGTGATTTTAGGCGAGTCATGCAAGATTTCTAAGCCTTGGTTTTCTTGATTTTAAAACTCCAGATGGCCGGATGATTCTAAGTTTCCTTCTACCATTGTCATTTCATGATTCTTTTTGAAGCCCCTTTGGCAGGGAAAGTAAATGGAATGATGTTAACAGTGTGGTCACATGAAAACTTTTCCTAAAGATAAAACTTGGACACACCGGGAAAGCAACTCTGGAAATGCCAGAGGAAGAAATCAAATTGTAATTTTCCCCCAGATGGAGTCACAGGTAGAATGTTGTTCAGAGCAGCAAATGGATACATTTTCTTTTATCTCAAAAGGGAAGAATACATTGAGTTAAAACAGCATTGCCTGAGCACCTGCTATGTACCGGTCCTTGCTCACTGAGGCATGATGACGAGCACTACACCCCAAGCATTCCCTGAAATAGCTCATGGTCTAATCAGAGGGTCCTGCAAGCAACATTTACAGGGGCCCTAATAGTGAAAGAACAGAAAAGGTACAGAAGTGGATAGAGCAGGCGGGGGTTACTTTGGAGAGAGGTTAGGGTTGGCTTGATTTTGAAGAAATAACTCTCCATACCAACAGTGACTTTCTGGAAAGAGAAAACAGGATGTGCAGCGTATCAAGATGTGACCGTGCAACTAAAAGTTATTCTGAAATTGATAAAGTATAAAGTTTGTTCACACAATAAAATTTGTCTGTGGTGGTTATATGTGAAGTTTAATGATATGGTAATAGGATAGATACGGCATCAGAAGTGTGTTTTCCTGCAGATTTATGTGTATGTACAGAATATGCAAAGGCATGAAAAACCACTCCCATTTACAGGAATATTGAAAATGATGTTTTATTTGAATAAAGCATAAAATAAATTTATACTATTGTAATTTATGTCAATCCCTATACTATGCTTACGTTTTAAACTATATACTTAATGAGATGTATACTATAGCATTACCATACAAGAGAATTTTTTCAAAAATAGTCATACTTAACATGTGTGAAGTACACATCATGTAGAGTATGAGACATTTGTATAAAATATTTTACAAGCAGTATACTGATGCCAGATCCTTTCAGCAACTTCTGTTACTGCTTTTTGGAAGTCAAACACTTATGCTTCTATCTCAAGAGATTCTCTAATATACTTTATAGTCGGACAATGGGCTAAACATCTTCAGACCCTCAGGACATTGATTTTCCTTTTCCTGTCAAGAACTTTGTCATTTAATGCTTTCAATTATATTGGTTCATCTTATTTTTTGGCTACATTTTCCTATTTTTCTCTACTCAAGCCAGGCGTCTTCTTAGACTATTTCCTAGATTCCACGTCCTCTTTGCCCTTTACCCTCTCATAAGGAGCAACTTTCCCCTAGTTTTATCCAAATTCTGTTATCCCTCCAGTCTTCTTAACAGCCTGAAATGATAATGATCTACCACACACTAATGGTATTTACTTCTTGTGATATGCTATATATTTTTTAAAATAGGATATTATTAAAGACCCTCACCATGTGCAGTTTGAGCCTCAGATATATACCTTCAGCTAGTCCACGCAAAGTTTACGTAGAAAACTGAGGTTCTGGAAAATAAAGAAAATTTCCAGAAAGGAACATAGAGGAATGTAAAGAAAACGAGGTAGTAGTTATAGTAGTGCTCCAGTTCCTTAAGTGAATAGGAAGTGAGGCAGGGGAACTGAAGGAGTTAATAGGAATGGAAGCAAGACTGGAGGGTGCCAGGTTGCTTTCTAATTTTTTGTAGTCATTTTTAATTTATGCTTGCGACATATACGTTAGGATATTAGACTCTGTCCATCTCTTTAGTAGACATAGTTAATTTGAATTTGAAGAAATGAAACATTTGTATTTGGTGAATTGAAGCAACGGTGTATAAAAATCTATGCACATTGGCCAAATCAAATTTCATATTGTAATTAGAAGTTGATGGCAGTGTCAGTATACCTTCATGGAGGTCAGTGTTAATGGTTGTTTTAAAAAGCACAGGGGCATCTAAATGAAGAAAGTAAAATGTCAGAACCAGTAAGACAAGAAATGGCTGGTAATGTATTTTCACATAAGCAGTGGTAGATTTGCAAAATACTGAAACGTTTGCTAAATTGTCAAATCACAGAATAAGATTCAGTGATAATAGAACAGATGCCATTGTATGGGAAAAGGTACATGATGACTGGAACAAGGCAGGGAACAACTTTTAATTTCATTTCCAAATGTTTGCATGAAATATCTCAAAATTGTTAAAATCATTTTGAAAAATCTAAAAAGGGCAATCTGGGAGGAAATTCTTATATAGTTTGCATTTATGTTAGAGACTGTATTGTGCCATGTCAATACACAATTAATTTTCTTCCCTTCTAAAATTGAAAGGACAATATTTGCACTAAAGTGCATGCTGCCTAATTGTGGATTGTCAAACACAGGAGGACTTTTAAAGAGGGGTTGATGTGAATTTGTGTTCTTCCATGGCTTGTAAATTCATAGCACAGATAAAACAATCCATTTTGTTAGTGGAATAGGTGAGCCCTTTGTGGGGGCACAGAAAACTTCATAATTTCCTGCAATTCTGCTTGAAAGATACCAACCCAAGCTAGAGCACTTCCTCTGCTCTTAGATAGTATTCTGGTCTCAGATAGAAAACCCTTCCCTGTAGAGAACCTGAACACTTGATGCTAAATATGCCCTAGAGTGAAATGAGTCTGGCACACTGTGGTCAGACAGTAAATATGTGTTGAATGAATGAGTCATCATTTATAATTATTCAAACGTTTTTTCTTTTTAAAAGTGACCTTGTTTTTAAAAATGTGTATAGATAAAATCCTAACATAACAGAGAATGCTGTGTTATGAAGAGGTTTCCAAATTGTAACTAAAAAAAAGACCACATTTATTTGAGACAGTATTTAATATTGCTAGTGTGGGGATACAAAGACAAATAAATTTTAATTCTTTGGACTCTCTGAGCTCTTCAGTCCAATCTCAAATGTTTGGCTGCTTATATTTATTATGATTATCCTTATTAATAAAATAAAAATTATAATGAACATTTATTGAGCAGGTTACTCAGTATCAGATTCTATGACAGGAGCATTACATGTGCTTAAAAAATGCTTTTAAAAAATAATCCAAACAACGCTATGAAGCTGTTGTATAAAGATGCTGTAACTTTCTCATAGTTACATGCTAGTAGTAAGTTATGAACCTAAATAATCTTAAATCCAGAATCTGTTCTTGAGGTCATTAAATTTTATATGATAGTATGCAATTAAATTTTATAGGGTTTATGGTTATAAATCTTACCATGCTTATAACCTGTTGAAAGAATATATCAGATTGCAAATTTATGATTTAGGGAAACTGAGCATCCTAACAATTATTATCTTAGTCATCAGTCACACTGTCAGTTTTATTAGTGGCCTTGAATGCTGACTGAACCTCAGAATCATATTTACATATAAGACAAGAGAAACACTTCTGTATTTTCACAATCTGGATCAATGATAATAGGACACTGCTTATCAATCCATGTGTAGATGTACTACATCTTTAATAATTATTACTTAAATTTTAAAATATTTGATACTCTCTTTTATTCCCATCAAATTAGGCTCTAGGGAAAAATTTTGTGTTTCATGTAATTACTTTAAAATTCAAGCTGATTTCATATTTGAGAGAATGAAAACTTGTATGGAAAATAAAAGAACTCATTGAAAGTCATATTAAAATTACACAGAAATGGTCCAAATATATACTTGCCTGATATTTTGAAAGAATCATTAGAGTAAATCTTTTTTTTTGCATTATCCCCACCCACAAATGATATATGTGTGCACGTGTATGTGTGAACAAGAGAGGGAGAGGGAGAAACTGGGAAAGAGACAGGAAAAGGCAGGAAGAGAGAGAGGGGAAGGGGACAAGTCTAGGTGGTGGAGCTGTCATCCTAGTACTTGAGAATTTTATTAGTGATATAAGAACTTCAATAAAATGAAGTTGATGAGGATTTTTAGATTTATTCTTTAGTTATCTTATAATGAAGATACCTATTCTTCAGGTATCTTCTATCTTTATTCTGATATATAGAGTAAAATGTACAGAGTAAAATCAACATATTGGCAATCACCTGGTCTTTCCATATAGAAGATGCAATACACTTTAGTAATTAAAACAAAACAAAAAGACCTCTTCTACGGAAAAGTTTTTCTTAGCCTAGTTTTAAAAATATATTCAGTTTGGAACAATTACTGTATCTGAAGACATAATTATATTACTATGCTAATTATATGTGCATCAAATTAAAATGAACTGTATATGATTTTTATAAAGTTAATGCAAAACAGTATTTGATAACTTTCATATTAGCATATTGGGTGTGAATAATGCAGGTTCTAGGGAATTATTTCTTAAAAAATGTTTGCTAAAGAGTTAACAATATAAATCAAATATATATTATATATATATTGCAGTAGAGTAAAGTTAACAATATAAATCAAATATATATTATATATATATTGCAGTAGAGTAAAACAATAAAAATTGGAAAGATCAAGTTATATATTCTTCCATGTAAAATATTTTCCTAGTTATAATTCAAATTTATATTCTAAAAAAGGAAGGGAAGAAATGACTAGGCTTAGCCTCAATATAATAAAAGAATACCTACTTGTTATAAGTTCTTTTTGCTGATCATAATCACATTTCACAGTTTTTAGCCCTCTGTCCACAACTGGCTAACTTTAAAATACGGCATGGTATGAAATGAAACTTGTTTATGTAAATGATGCTTCATTTTTTCTGTAATTTATTGTTCAAGGGTTTTCAAAAATGTTTAGTAGAAGGCTTAAGAGTATTTTATATAATAACTTTAATGTTATGTGCCCTACATTTACCGTGGTATGTTACATGAATTATTTTATTAAATAATGATTGTCAAAATGTGGTACTATCCTGTGTATGCAATTAAAAACTATATTGCTCTTCTGTACATGCTGTACATATAAGTGACCCCATGGGTCTCCCAAAGTGAGCCTTTAACATTCCAGAATTTTTACTGTGCATCTGTTGCTGGCATCTAGCCTCCCACCCACACAGGCGAAGGCTATAACTAAATGAAGTTTATGCTATAGTGCAATAAAGTACCTAAAGATGAAGTAGTAAAATGGGAAGATAGTTACCTTATTAGTGGGGTTGCTAACATAGCTTCACTAGAAAAATGTATGCACATACGTGGAAGAAAACAGAGTGGATGTGAGTGGGAGAACCCAGAAAGTAACTTATTCGAATGATATTTCATACGTATCTTTCTATGTTATATATTCCAGATGGGATTCATACAGCTCAATGAGGACTTCATATTTATTGAGCCACTCAATGATACAATGGCCATAACGGGTCACCCACACCGTGTATATAGGCAGAAAAGGTCAATGGAGGAAAAAGCCACAGAGAAGTCAGCTCCTCACGGTCATTACTGTGGTGTCATTCCAGGTAATGCCTTCTCCTAAAAGGGTTTAACTAAATATGCAATGTGAGATGAATCCTTTAATAAATCCCCCTTCCCTCCCTCCCTCTCTTCCCTCCTCCCTTTCCCACCCCTCCCTCCCTCCCTCCCTCCCTCTCTGTCTTTCTGTCTATCCATCCATCCACCAGCTTTATCTTTTTTAATGTGGAATCTCTCTTGGTTAATGACAATTACTTATCTTTTTTAGACTTATCTTTTAGTTTTCTATGAAATAGTACATTTTAATATCAAAAAATAGAAACACAAAAGGACTTCAGATATTAATATATTACATGCTCTATATCCCTCAAGAGGGATACTCATGGGATACTGTTCCCCTCACTGGAATAGAAATGACACCGAGAGAATTGCAGATTTCCTGAAACTGAATACTGTGAGCTCATGGTCTTATTTCAGTCTACCTCCCTGAGAACATCATAGATATCTCTTTACTTTGACCAGAAGCAGCTTCTACTTTTTCTTCTTTTTCTATTTGACTCAAGTAAAAATCATCTTGAAGGTTAAAATTAGCAGAGGAATAGGAAGAAGAGTCAGGATTTACTTCTTTGAATTTTATTCTCAGTATCAGAATACTTTAAATCTGGAAGTTTCAGTGGCTCATAAACATTCCCAACCATCAAATCTTGGTCTCTGTTTGTCTGCCAATTTTTCACAGAAGTAAAATGGGGTGACTGTTTTGTACACTTCCTTATTACTTCCTTTGGCAGAGATCTGTGGCATTAGCAAGAAGGATAAGGAAAATGAATGATTTCTATTAAATAAGTAGGACCTGAAAGTCATAGTCAGCATTCAGTGGTTTCCCTAGGAAAAATATTTGGACATCTAATCCAGACATCTCAGTGAATATTCACTGATATGAGAAATATTTCCCTGTAGTATCTGAGGAAATGTGAATTTATTGAAGAATTTTTAGTGTAAAGACTTTAAAATTTGACTTGGAGATTTAAAATTAGGTGTTCGTGTAGTTAGTGCCAAGATAGCAATTCTAACATTGGTTATGGTATCTGAGGCTGATTTAGGTATATAAATTGTGATAATAAGTAACATTTGCAGAGGCCATAGCATGTTCATATCATCAATTGTCTAGTATGTTCAAATTCAGAAAGAATTTCAATATGTTTCTCGGTCAATTTAAATAAGACACATCCCTCTTCTCTGTTCTAAGAACTGTAGACACAATGGAGATAAAAAACAGCTGAACAAAAGTCATAGTATGAACAAGCAAAAGAAAGGTTTTTATATCGTGAAATGATAACAGCAACAACTTGGATTTAGTTCATTTAAGGAGATTGCCTTGTATGAGTTATACTGAAAATCTGCACTATGCAACTTTCGAATCATAGTGACTTCCAGCTATTCTAATTACTCATGTGTACGGATGACATAAAACAGGCTTTGTGTGCCATTATGCACAGAGGAAACGTTTCTAGAAAATTCTTAGTTTTGATAGGTTTATAAAGCATAAATACACAGTTCATATTTCACAGACATTGTTCATAAGCTTCCTAAATTTTTTTAAGGCATGACTGTTATATCTTAATTGACCTGTTTGGATCAAGCACTTGCATAGAAGGAGTGCTAAGCTATCGTCAGTTGGATGCTTTACTGAACTTAACTATTTTCCATGCTTTTTAAGGGTCTAGAAATTTAAAAATCATTTTAAAATTAGCAATCCATGAAATAAAATGTTCATTTACTTATCAGCATAAGTCTAATTGCAGTTCTTCCCTTCTTACTTCAAGCTGATATATCAACATATTAAAAACATGATTCAGATTTGGATAATGTTGCAGTAATTGCCTTTTCACAATGGAATCATAAAGCGTATTTGTATTCAACTTGGTCTTTGCCCTATTCCCCTTCATCATGTTAATGTCTTAAGTGTATTGTGTTTGTATGTATTGATTACGTAAATATTTTTTCTAAACAGGCACTTCATAGTTTAGGATGACTTTGTTATGTTCTTTTATTAACAGATAACATAGACTAAAGAAAGGCACAGGAGGTTGAGAGTCAGAGGCCCTGGATTCAAGTCCTAGCTTCAGTCTCACTCCAGCTAGGTACTCTTCTTCACTTCCCTTGAACTTTTGAACCTTAAATTCTTTTTTTTTTTTTTTTTTTTTTTTTTTTCTTAATTGACTGCAAAGGAATTCCTAGCATATTATCATCATAAATTATTATATTTGAATTTTAATGTCTTTTTAAAATATGCTCACAGGAGGGTTCTTCCTCCTGCTTAGTTTTTGTGTTTTTTGGGGGGTTTCTTTTTTTGCGTTACACGGGCCTCTCACTGGTGTGGCCTCTCCTGTTGCGGAGCGCAGGCTCAGCGGCCATGGCTCACGGGCCCAGCCACTCTGCAGCATGTGCGATCTTCCCGGACCGGGGCACGAACCCGCGTCCCCTGCATCGGCAGGCAGACTCTCAACCACTGTGCCACCAGGGAAGCTCAACCTTAAATTCGTTATTTGCAACATAAGCAGGACCAGTCACCTCACAGGGATACAGAGCTAAATGACACAGCTCTTATTCTCAAGAGCTGACTAATGTATTATTTTAGACAAACCGATAAATGAGTAATTATACTGTCTATAATAAGAACTATGACAGACTCAGTACCCAAGATTCTAAGCTTCTGTTATTTGGTGGTGGGGGGTGGATTGAGCCTCAAAGATCAAGTAAAACATATCCAGACTATAGGGAGGAAAGGGAACAGAGTGTGCAGGTTAAGAAAATGGACTTTGGGGTCAGACTGCATGTGTTCACATCCTTATGCTGCTGCTTCCTACCTGTGTGACTTTGGAAAACTTCCTTGATCTCTCCAAAGCTCCATTTACAATATACAGAATGGGTGTAGTGGTACCCAAACTTCAGGGAAGTTGTTCAAATTAAATGAGATTATGTGTGAAAATGGAAAACATGTGTGAAAATTTAATGGACTTTGTTAGAGAAAGAGCATTTTAGGCAGAAGGAACAATAAATACAAAAGTATAAAGGCAGGGGAAAGCATCCAGTGTCTACAGTGTGGACATGAGATGCAAGCCTCGAAAAGCAGTCATGGATGAGATAATGAGGGGACTTGGGGGCTGTGGTAATAAGGAATTTATCTGGAAGGCAAAATGTGGTCTTTGAAGACTGTAAGCAGGCAAGTGACATTATCAATCAATAGATATTCCTTAACATTTAGTATAAGCTTGTGAGTATGTCTGCTACTCTGTGTGAACAAGAACGAGATTTATAGAATTGAAGAAGGCCTGTCTATTTGAGCAGGATATAGAGATCATCTCTATTCTAAGAGCTAACTTAACCCAACCACTACTGAAATAGTTTCCATATGCCAACCATAACGGTTGTGGAGATGATTGTCAGTATGTGGAGGGTATTATGGGGAACACATAGTGAGCACTCGTGAATACACATTTAAAGATCTTTTAACTGAAAGCGTGTGTATCGACTGTATTGTTTTTATACATGCATCTGGGTAGAAAATGGTCTCAGGATTGAGATGAAGAATGAGCTCATCGTGGTTGATGTAGACAATGAAGACATCACAGGAAGCAACTTAATGAAAAGATAACTTCAATATGCATGATTTTCACACACAATGGCTACCTTATATAATGGAGTCATAGAATCATGGTATTGGGATTCTTAAGAAACCTAGAATGTTCCAAATAGCCTGTTTAAATATAACGTGCAAATAAGGATGTAGCACACTGACAGTCTGGGGCCATCACAGCTATCATTAGCTGGGGCAATAAAGGTAGCAAACTTTTCTTTCTCTCCCTTACATGGTCTCTTTATCACTCTTGATATGGTCAAAAAACCCCGCATTTTATAATTATCCCCTCAGTTTCATATTATCTCTCCTTTTATTTTTCTTATGTTTCTGTCTCCTCCATGGGCATGTCTTCTTCCATATGTGCACCCCCTAACTGTAGGCATTTCCCAGGACTTACTCCTTTTCCTTCTACTTCTCATGCCACATGCTTCCCTGGGGTGATAGAATCCAAATCCATGGGTTCAACTTCACTTACACATTGTTTAGTTCCAAACTCTATCTCCATTTTAACCTCTCTCCTGACTGTCAGTGTTCAGACTTAATAAATCTATGGCCGAACCCATCATCTTTCCTCCCAAACTGCTCTGCTGGTATTTCCCACTATCTACCTAGTCACTCGAAAATAAACACTAAACACCCCACACACAAGTAAACAACAGCAGCAAGAAAGAGTAATTCTAACCACCTCCCTTTTCCTCTTTGTAGTCTGATTAATTTTGCTGAGGGTGATGTCTGCTTTCTAATATGTTGCCTATCATCTCATCCTTTCTACTCCTACCACTGTGTGATTTTTACACAGATCAGTGATGTAGCCATCTAGGAGAGCTGCCAAATCTGTGTGTCTGAGTGTCTCTGTATCTATCTATCTATCTTTCCCCATAATCAGTTTTATTAGGTGTTGACCCTGCCAAGATGAGCCTTTTCGTATACCTGTAGGAATGTTTCCTACTAAATATTATAAGTTTATATGACAGTATACAAATATATAACCGTAAGTAGGATTGTGATTACCATTAGAAAAACTACAAAATTTATTCCTAACTGTTGTAGGTCTTAAGATACTAATAAAACCAATTTCTTATTCTGTCCTTTATGAAGGTCTTTGGTATTAACTGCTGGTACTACATATGGATTCATAAAATTTACTTTTAACTATAGTGATTCTGTTGCAGATGGCTACTGTTGCTTTTGTCCTTTTGCATTTTCTTGTTTCATAATATCAATACAATGTTTATTGTTGTTAAATAAGGAGTCTTTGCATTTATTTTTGTAACACTTTCGTTAACTTAGTTAACTGACTCTACTTGACATTTGGATAAAACTTTGTTTGTTAAATAGATTTTTAGTCTGTGTCCCTGTGCCAAAAAATGAGAAACCGTAATTTATGGAGATATCTGAGAACAATGAAGTTTCCAGCAGTCGTCGCAGGATCTACTTCATGTTAGAGCTCAGAGCTAACTCAGTTGGACCTAGAAGTTAGTAATAGAAGGGACCCAGTTGTTCAAGAATAGACGAGATAAACTAATCCTGGCATCATGAAAGGGTGTTAGAAGGCAAGTAAGGTGGAATAGGTAGTAGGATAGGATAGAATAGAATAGAATAGAATTGACATCAAAGTTAAAGTACCTGGAACAAGACTCAAAAAAGGGAATTTATCAGAAACCAAGATGATGGACTGGAACTATGAGCATACATACAAATTCAGAACAGAGACATGTTCATGGAAACGGGACTAACTGGACACACATTTTTATATCCATGGGATTCCACTAAACACACATGTTTACTTCTGGGGACTCCACTAAAATTAGAATACAAAAATATAGAAGATGTCGGCCAACAAATGCAAGTTTGGGAAAGAAGATAACAGCTATTTAGTGACATCAACAGAATTTTGGTAAATGGCAAGGAGAGGAACAGGTGATAGCTAATGTAACAATGGATTGTGGAGATCATTGCACAATTGTAAAAACTTGTCAAGGATAATTGAATTGTACATTTAAATGGCTACATGTTATGGCATGCAAATTACCCCTCAATAAAGCTGTTAAAATCATAAATTCGTTATTAAGGTACCACATGAATACAGGAAGTTGCACAAATGATGTGTCCAACTGCTGAATTTTCCTAAAATGAACATAACCATGTAGGTATGACTCAGATCAGAATATAGAAAATATCAGCACCGTAGATGTCCCCCTTGTGCCCACTCCTAGGCACTAATCATCTCTAGCTTAGCCATTCTGGGGATTTTAATTTATTTAACTTACTGCGGTTAATTTGCATTTCTCTCAAGACTAATGCGATTGAGCACCTTCTCATATGCTAATTAGCCATTTGGATCTCCTGAAATGGCTCTTCAGATTTGTGGCCAGTTTTTCAACTGGGTTATCTGTCATTGATTTAGAGTAGCTTTTTATTACTTTATTAAGGAAAAGTACTGTAAATATCTTCCCCCACTTGGTTGCATGCTTTTCATTCTGATAGTGGCATATTTTCATAAACAGAAATTTTACATTTTTATGTAGTTAAATTTATAAATATGTTTATTTGTGGTTACTGCTTTTATTTGACCCTCTTTGAGGAATCTGGTACCCTGAGGTCATAAGTTCTATATGATCCTGACGGAAGGCAGAACCAATTCCTGTGTAACCCATGTATAGTTTGAGTAAATAGGGGCACCTGCCTGACATTAGAATGTATGGGTCAGTCACTTCAGGCACTTCTGGCAAGTAGACCTTTATTTTGTCACTGATTTCAAAATGAAAATCATGGTGTCTTTTATACATGGAATTATTTTATTTATATGAATCTCTGTGCTAAAAATTTTACAAATGTGATCTTATTATAAGCCACCCACAACTCTAGAAAGCAGGTGATATTGTTATTCATTTTACAGATGAGGAAACTAAGGCTGACTGATTGATGTTAGTTTCCCAAGTGGCAGAGTTAATAAATGGTAGAAGTCCAGTCTGTCTGATTCCAAAGTCATGTTCCAAAGCCAAATGATCATTTAGATTTCCTATATGCGGGGAACTTATTTGGTCTTGCTCGCCATTATATCATCAGCACATGTTGGTATTCGTTAAGCTTTCTTTTTAATTATTGAAGAAATGCAAGTTTTTTATTCACTTTGCTAAGATAGAGGCACATTTGAAAAATTCATTTCTGTGTTGCAGATAAAGGAAGAACTAGATCTAAAACAATAACAGAAAGTGGAAGAGGGAAACGATATTCATACAAATTACCTCAAGAATACAACATAGAGACTGTAGTGGTTGCAGACCCAGCAATGGTTTCCTATCATGGAGCAGATGCAGCCAGGAGATTCATTCTAACCATCTTAAATATGGTAGGCAAACTTTAAAGTGCGCTTGGAATTTTTTCAAGAAAACTCTAAGGAAGAAATGTGTGAGTATAATGAAGTTCTTTAAAAATTAACTCATTACTATTCCTTTCTTTTATTGACATCAGTAAAAAAAATACTTTAGGTCTACCAAATTGATCCATCTCAAAAGAGATCTCAAAATAATTCACATCCTCTAGTAAAAAATCCTTATTGTTAATTTGATGTGGCAAAACTTTTTTTCTATTATTCTTTTATCTCTTTTTGTGCCCTTCTTTCTTTTTTATAAAAGGCCATTTGTTGCAATAGCAGAAATGTTACATTTGTTTATATGCATGGCCCCACCCAAAGTACTATAGATTATGAGGTGGAACAAAAATGGAGGTTGGTAATCCACTGAGTGCTTATATAGGTATGTAAAACTGCATGTCAGATATAAAACTAGTTGATGAGTAAGACCTAATAGCTAATAGTTATTAGCTGAATCACATGTAGCTAACTTTGGTTGATAGCTTCTGGACTGTAGAAATCTAACTTGTACCTAGGATCTTATGGGTGCTTACTACCACATGAATCCTTTGACTTAATTGCATACCCTGTTGGGTAAACTTCCTTCAAGGCAGAATTAGAAGGTTGTCGTGAAGAGTGGTTCTTAGGGGAGAATAAACATAGCCAAAGGCAAATGTCCATTTATAACTTCAGTTGCCATATTAAGCAAGGTGAGAACCACTAATTCAAGGATAAATTTGTTATATAAAATTACTGTTTTTACTATTTTTTGCTATCATCTGGCATGTTTTTTTTTCAGTGAACATATTTTCCCACACTTCAGTCATTTCTGTCTGTGTTCAGCTAACTGCTGACCACTCAACCAGCATTCTGTAAAGGGTAGACAGGCATAGCCTACCAACCTCAGTCTCTTTTAAATAGTACTATCTCTGAAAGCGTGGGTTTGGTGTGCCAATTTTAATTTTCTATTATAAATTAAATACTCAGTTTTACCAAAAAAAATCAAGGTACCACATAAAAAATTTGCCTTCCTTTCCAGCATTGTTACACATACCATGTTTTGGGAAAATCAGTTATAATGATGACCTGAAACCGTTAAGCAACTATGGCCTTGTCTTCATGGACAGCCTTGAAGGGAAGAGCTTTGAAAAAACCCTGTTCCTATTTGGCAGTTAGCCTTGGGGAGAAAAAAACTCTAAGGAATAAATTGGGAGGCAGCGTAAAGCAGGCTGAATTTTCAGGACATTTTCTCAGAAGAAAGGACACTGGCATTTTGTGGTCTTAAGAAAATTTCTAGGGTTTAGTTACTAAAATTTTTCTCTTCAGTATCGTGAAAAGCCCAACGTTCCCTCCGCACCCCATTGAAATGCCTAGATTATCAAGGCAGCAGTGAGTATAGAAGAATACTAGGTCTAAATTTCTTGGTATCTAAAATGAATTAATTATTGCTTATTAAGCTAATTTTAAGATAATTAAAAATTTTGTAATATATAAAATTGCTCAACTGAATTGAGACTTCTCCCATGTATGGGCTTTAAGAAAAATTAAGATGTTTTTCAGTTTTATTTTAGGATTTTTATTTTTATTTGTTTTTAGGTTTTTAACCTTTTCCAACACAAGAGTCTTGGTGTGCAGGTCAATCTTCGTGTGATAAAGCTTATTCTGCTCCATGAAACTCCAGTAAGAAAGTCTTGAGTTTTTCGTTCAATTAAGTGGGTGAGAAGTTATGTTCAGGTACTTTTAAGTAAAGGGAATGTTAGGGATTTACCTTTTATTGACTTGCAATCCAGAAGTATACAGTGAGTCACTTAAAGTATACATAAAACTGGCCGTTAGTCTTAGTTAATACCTCAGTTATATTCCAAAATTGGAATGTTTTTAGTTTCCAAGGATCCTGACAACAAACCTTAACTTTGCCAAATGCAATTTTAAAAAATCATTTTTAATGACAGTTTTATTTTCTTATTTAAGCATGGGCTTTATCTGTAATTCAATTTAAACAGAGACTATTCTGTGGCATCTTTTTAGCATGCTTGCTTATCTGGTACTTTGGAAAACCTTTGTTCTTAAATTGTAAAAATAATGAGTGATTTAAGTCTAAAAGTTCCACATTCTTAATATTCCATTGCACCTCTCTTCTTCTTCAGAATAACATTAAACAGATTTTGTAATTACTGTACCTTCACAAAGTTTTAAGATTTTTAGCTCAGGCAAAATTAATCCTGAATGTCTTCCAGGTTCTAATTAATGTTATGGTCAGCAGTCTGCTTTAGTAATTCAACAAGTCCCCTCAGCTTTTAGTTTTTTGTATATCTGAGAATAATTTGCCTTGAAGTGAAATCTCTTCTTTTGCAGGCAGATCTATATATTGGGCATCATGGAGAGAAAATGCTAGAGAGCTTCTGTAAGTGGCAACATGAAGAATTTGGCAAAAAGAATGATATACATTTAGAGATGTCAACAAGCTGGGGAGAGGACACGACTTCAGTGGATGCAGCTATACTTATAACAAGGTAAATTTTCCAAAGCCAATTAAATGACATTCTTAATTTGATGGCCATGCTGTTAATCCTATTAATCCCTTCATAGAATGCTTTTATTCCAGATTTTCTGTTCCAGAAAACTTTTGGCATAATGCTGTTAGTCATTTCCCTCAATTCATAATAACTGTGTTCTGAACAGCCACATATTGGCTGGTATATTGACTAAACATTTAGTTAATTAATTTCAAAAAAAAATTAACCTCAATTTTTGATGTGAAGACGTAGCCAATGATGATGATAAGTGAAAACGCTGGTGAATTTTGGTGGAACTTTGAACTTATGAACCTACGTGGTATGTTTTTCAGTCATCACCGTATAAAGTATCCAGTATGTTAAATTGAGCAATTGATAGACTTTCTGGTTCCATCTGAGAAAAAAGTTTCAATTAAGTCTCTAGGTAATCAGTTTTGAGCTGTATTGTGAGTGTCCGTACTACTCAAACATTTGTATTGCAGCACTGAGTATAAATATAAGAAGGTGAAATGATGAGCAACAATTAACTCTCTATGAGCACTCTGTATGAATAATTATTTACAAGTTTGTCTTGTTAGAGCTAGTAAAAATGAATGGTAGTTCATTGTTAACTAGCAATATAATTTTAGTATCAATAATATTGACATTTCACATCTCAGAATACACAGTGACATTTAAACATGATTTTCTGTAATGAGTCTATTGAATTTGTGATAGCTTCTTATTGCTGAATTGTATAAAAACTATTCTACTTATAAATGATTCATAAAGATGAAATAATCTCTATGCAAGAACACAACTGGACTTCCATTTCCAGCTTTGTAGGTGTACCTGATACTGGACCTCTGCAATAAACAACCATAAAACTGGAAAACATTTATGAAGCAACTACTTGCAGTTACTGGAGAATGAGCAGTGCAGTCTCTGAAAGAAAGAAAATTTCCTAAGTAAGCCCCACAGCCAAGCCAACTTTTTGCCTGGGGACAATGTTTTGACTGGTACAGCAAGCTGGAATCTAGGTAGAGCACAGTGGTCCTGCTGCAAG
>NW_006787415.1:1032292-1053069 GCF_000442215.2 Lipotes vexillifer
CCTGCTGAAAGCACTAGAGAAGAGGATCCTTTGTGGGCAGAGGTGCCAAGAAGTCCTTGTGCAGATCATCTATGAGGACTTTGCAAGGCTGGTCTAAATACACAGAGATAGAAACTACCCATAATTTATCAGGGTGCTGTTGCTATGGAGTTTGGATGTTAAAAAGGTACTAGAAATTGAGCAGATTTGGACCACAAGAGTGGAGCAGCCTTGTTAATACCTTGTCATCACTCCTGGCATTTATCTGAGAAAACAGAAATGCTGTGCCTACACAGTAGGCACCATGATCCAGAGAAATGCCCTCTTGAACTGTCCTAACAAAGCCTAAAACCAAATCCCAGTAAGGTATTCAGAGGAGATGGAGTTTGGAGGTTGAGTCCCACCAGTTTACAAAGGTTTGGGAATCATCTTGAGCTTTTGGTAGATCCTCCCTACCAAGGAATAAACTCAAACCTACCTACATTCAGAGTGAGGAATAAGTAAAACAAGAGACAGCACTCTTCAGAGGAAGATAAGAGAATCTTGAATCTCTATAATATATCATATACAATGTCTGGAACATAATGAAAATTAGCCAAGGGAAAAAACATGAAAATGTGACCCATGGTCAAAGAAAAGTAGTCAGTAGAAACTGACCCCAAGGTAGCTTAGAAGTTGGATTTACCAAGTAATGTAAATACTGGACCTCTATCATTGGAATCTCAAAAGAGAGTGAGAATGGGTAAAAAAAGTATTTGAAGATGTAATGGCAAAAAGTTTTCACAAATTTCATGAAAAACAACAACTTAGAAACCTAGGCATATCATAGAAAAATTAGTCAAAACCAAAGATATAGAAAAAAATAAGTGAATTGGCTAGAGTGAAGGGATACATTACAGAGAAAACAATCTTAAGATGGATAACTGACTTCCTGTCAGAAAAAAAAGCCCAGAAGGCAGTGAAGTGATATCTCTAATGTACTGGGGGGAAAAACCCTATCAACAAAAATTCTTAATGAATTCTTAAGGGTATTTTCTTAATGTATGAAAGTGCATCTACATTCACACACACACACAAAAAGTCTATAGCTAACATCACAATTAAAGGTGAAAATCAAAATTTTTAAGACTGGGAGCAAGGCAAGGATGTCCACACTTACCACTTCTGTTCAGTATTGTGCTGACAATCATAACCATAATCAGTATATTAAGCTGGCATGGCGGGGGTATAAATACTGGGAAGAAAAAATAAGAAGTGTCTCTTCACACATGACCTGACTTGGTACAAAGAAAATTTTAAGCAATATAGGAGAAAAAAATGCTAGAATTTATAACGGAATTTTACAAGGCCACAGAATGCAAAGTCAATTTAGAAGAAAAATTGTATTTGTATATGGTAGAAATAAACACTTGGGAAAATTTTACAGTAACTTCCAAAACCATGAAATATTAAGAATAATTTAACAAAATAAAATATCTACACAGCTATACTTAGAGAAATTAAAGATCTAAATAAAGGTTTATTCAGTGGAAGACTAAATACAGTAAGTCCCCTATATACGAACGAGTTCCGTTCCAGGAGTGCATTTGTAAGTTCCATTTGTTTGTTGAGTCTGACAGAGTTAGCCTAGGTACCCAACTAACACAATCGGCCATATAGAACTGTACTGTAATAGGTTTATTATACTTTTCACATAAATAATACTTAAAAAACAAACACAAAAAAAGAAAACATTTTTAATCTTGCAGTGTAGTACCTTGAAAAGTACAGTAGTACAGTACGACAGCTGGCATACAGGGGCTGACATCGAGTGAACAGGCAAGAAGAGTTACTGACTGGAGGAGGGAGAGGAGGTGGGAGATGGTAGAGCTGAAGGATCATCAGCAATAGGAGACGGAGGGCAAGCTGCAATTTCTCATGCCTGACACTGATGGCAAAGGTTCTGGCTCCTCGCTGGATTCAATTCTATCTATCCTCTAGAAAAAACAACCCAGTGATGTCTGGGTAGTAGCTCTTTTTTTCCCATCATAGGTGTTACGGTAGCGCTGGATTGCATTCTGAACGGCTGCTGCAACCTTTGCGCACTGTTCTGCGTTCAGGTCCTGTGCCTCAAAAACTAAGAGTGCCTCCTCAAATAAAGAAAATCCCCTTGCCATTTCCTGCATCGTGAATCTCTTTGGTTCTTTAGTTACTTCTTCTTCCTCTTGTCTCTCTTTGTCCTTTCTCCGGGCCTCCAGTTCCACCAGGTCTTTAGTAAGCTCCTCTTGTTGCACAGCACGGAGTTCAATGAAGTCGTCCTCTTGCAGATCTAGCTCCATCTTCTCCCTGAGGGTCACTAAGTTGCTGAAGACCTCTTTGGACTCCTCATCCACCTTCTCAAATCCACGAAAATCATGAACAAACTTCAGGCAAAGGTTCTTCCAAACCCCATTCTTGGTGATGGCTGTAACCTCACACCAAGCAAAGTCAATATTTTTTATGGCCTTGTAGATGTTATGCAGTAGTCCTTCCAAAATTGTCGTAAGGTTGTTCCTGATTCGTCAGTCGCCTTTACTGCCTATGAAAAGTGTGACATAAATAATATTTCTTGAAAGTTGCTATAACTCCCTGGTCCATAGGTTGGATAAGCGACATAGTATTCAGTGGCAGATGCACTACTTTGACGTTGGGATAAAAGTTGTCCACGAATGGGGGGTGGCCTGGAGCATTGTCGAGCAGCAAGAGAATGTTGAATAGGACATCCTTCTCCAGGCAGTATTTCTCTGCCTCCGGGATAAAGTGGTGGAAAAACCAGTCCTGGAAAATGGCCTGTGTAACCCAGCTTTGGAGTTACTCTTCCACACAAGAGGAAGAGAGCACTTGGCAATGTTTTTAAGGGCTCTTGGATTCTCTGAATGATAAACTAAGAGAGGTTTCAACTTCATATAGCCAGAAGCGTTGCCACCAAACAACAGTTAGCCTATGCTTTGCTGCTTTATAGCCTGGCATCAACTTTTCCTCCTTACTGGTGTAACTTTGGTCTGGCATCCTTTTCCAGTACAGTCCTGTCTCACCCACATTAAAAACCTGCTCAATTAAATATGTGTCTTCATCAATAATTTCTCAAAGCATTTCAGGAAATTCCTGAGTATCTGCACTCGCTGCCTCACCACTTACTTTTACGTTGTGAAGGTTGGCTCTAGCCTTGAACCGATGAAAACCAGCTGTGGCTGGCATTAAAAGATGCGCCCTCTGATTCTTCGCCGTGTTTCTTCTTCAAGTCTTCATAAAGGCTTTTAGCTTTCTCTTGAATCAGCATTAAGCTGAGCAGGACTCCATACTGATACTGGTCCAGCCTCCACACTGAGAAGTTTCTCCATCTCCTCCATCACTTTTCCACACTTCTTTGATATTATTGTTGACATCATCGGCACAGCAGACTTCACATGTTCCATGATCTTGTCCTTGTTCTTTAGAATTGTGCCAGTGGTTGAACGATTCCTGTTATAAGCGTGAGCGAAGTCTACCATCTTTTTGCTTTGCTCCACTCTCTCAATTATTTTCACTTTTATTTCCATCAGTATCACTTGGTGCTTCTTAGTAGTACCAGCTACATCACCGCTGCTTTTACGCTTGCTTCTGGACATCCTGGGCTTGAAATAAAGATACTGTACTACTGTACTCTATACAGTACTGTAGAGTAAAGTATACAAAAGCACAGCCAGTTGTAGAGGATGCACGCACATGACAGCATATGCCAGACACGTGAAGTAACTTATGTGATTGGACATACGAACGCACGTTCACATCTTTGAAAGTTCTCAATTAGAAGGTTTGTATGTAGGGGACTTATTGTGTTGTCAAGGTGTCCATTTTCCCCAAATTGACTTATAGAGTCACTATAATCCCAGTGAAGATCTCTGCAGGCTTTTTTTTTTTTGTGTGTGTAGAAATTACAATCTGATTCCAATATTTATTTGGGATAGGAAAGGACCTAGAAGAGTCAAAACAATTTTGTAAGAGAAGAACAAATTGGGTGGACTTACACTATCTGATTTCAAAACTTACTATAAAGATTTGGTAATCAAAACAGGATGGCTTTGACAGAAAGTTAGCTATAGAAATCAGTAAAACAGAATAGAGTCTGTAAATATACTCACATATATATGGTCAGTTGACTTTCAGTAATACCACCAGAATAATTCAATATGTAAAGATAGTCTGTTCATCAAATGATTCTAGAACACCTGGATAACCATTTGAAAACAGTGAATCTTGGGGAATTCCCTGGCAGTGCCGTGGTTGCCACTGCACTTTCACTGCCATCTCTGGTCAAGGAGCTAAGATCCCACAAGCCAAGGGTTGTGGCAAAAAACAAACAAACAAAGCACCCAACCCTGCTTGAGTGATGTTAATTCATAATGGATCATAGAATGCTACAACTATAAAACTTTTATTAAAAACAAAATCTTCATGACTGTGGGAAGGGCAGTGAGTTTTTAGATTGGATACAAAAAGATCATTAAAAATTATTAAAAATAATCATTTGGGCTTCTTGAAAATTAAAACCACATGATGTCCAAAAGCATTGTTATGTAAATGAAAAGACAAGCTCCAGAATTGGAAAAAATAGATGCAATACATATATCTATTGAAGAATTTGTATGCATAATGTATATGCGTATTTACATATATATATACAATAGATGAGTATTTAAAACTTTAAAACTCAATAAGAAGGGTGATCAACTATATATGACCCGTTTTTATCCAAGCAGTAGCTGGTAATCTTGAGTTGACTATTTGACCTCTATGAGTCACATTATTATGAGGATACTAGTACCCAGTGAAGAATATAAGAACTTGTATAACATCTAACATATGCTGAACATTCAATAATTTTTTCCAAACATAAATAATTGTATAAGATACTGTTCAAGCTTTTATTAATGTGGACAACATACTATCAAAAATATATTTTGTTATATTATTATATAATAAATGTTTTAAATCGATAGTTGGTCAGCCCATGGTTATTATTGCATTCCATATTATCTTAGACACAGTTAAGAATCATCTGCTGTGGCTGAAAGTATTCTCTAATGATTGAGAACATTTGATGGCGTGAGTTTAATATATTAAATATTATTAGTATTAGTTTTATGAACAAATTAAGGTTTAAACTTAAATGAGAAAATAATATGTAAAATTCCTGACATCTAGGAATTGTGAAACAAGTATGAGTTCCTTTTACTTCTTCTAGCTCTTTATATTCAGTGAAAATTTATAATTTACACTTTCCATTTCTGTAGAATGAGCCTGCCTTGCCTTGGGATTTTTACTGTAAGTTCACTGAAGAGTTCAATGAAATACTGACACTTTCAATGTTTTATATATTTGAAAGAATGTAAGTCTACCTTGTATACCAACACTTTTGGATTTTTACTAAATTATTTCTTTTAAATTTAATTTTTATTTTATTTTATTTATTTATTTATTATTTTGCGGTACGCGGGCCTCTCACTGTTGTGGCCTCTCCCGTTGCGGAGCACAGGCTCCGGATGCGCAGGCTCAGCGGCCATGGCTCACAGGCCCAGCCGCTCCACGGCATGTGGGATCTTCCCGGACCAGGGCACGAACCCGTGTCCCCTGCATCGGCAGGCGGACTCTCAACCACTGCGCCACCAGGGAAGCCCATAAGTTTAATTTTTATTTTATATTGGAGTATAGTTGATTTACAATGTTGTGTTAGTTTCAGGTGTACAGCAAAGTGATTCAGCTATACATAGACATATATCTATTCTTTTTCAGATTCTTTTCCCATATAGGTTATTACTGAGTAGAGTTCCCTATG
Organism: Lipotes vexillifer; assembly: GCF_000442215.2. NCBI lineage: Eukaryota > Metazoa > Chordata > Mammalia > Artiodactyla > Lipotidae > Lipotes > Lipotes vexillifer. The sequence continues at coordinate 1,038,105 of NW_006787415.1, forward strand.
CTATACAGTAGGTCCTTGTTGATTATCAGTTTTATATATAGTAGTGTATATATGTTAATCAAAACCTCCTAATTTACCCCTACCCCACATTTCCTCTTTGGTAACCATAAGTTTGTTTTCTAAGTCTGTGAGTCTGTTTCTGTTTTGTAAATAAGTTCATTTGTATCATTTTTTTAGATTCCACATATAAGTGATATCATATGGTATTTGTCTTTCTCTGTCTGACTTACTTCACTTAGTATTATGATAATCTCTAGGTCCATCCATGTTGCTACAAATGACATTATTTCATTCCTTTTATGGCTGAGTAATATTCCATTGTATATATGCACCACTTCTTCTTTATCAATTCCGCTGTCAGTGGATATTTAGGTTGCTTCCATGTCTTGGTTATTGTAAATAGTGCTGCTGTGAACAATGGGGTGCATGTATCTTTTTGAGTTACCGTTTTCTCCAGATATATGCCCAGGAGTGGGATTGCTGGATCATTATGGTAGCTCTATTTTTGTTTTCTTAAGCAACCTCCATACTGTTTTCCATAGTGACTATAGTGACTATACCAATTTACATTTTCCATAGTGACTATACCAATTTACATTTCCACCAACAGCACAGGAGGATTCCCTTTTCTCCACACCCTCTTCAGCATTTATTTGTAGACTTTTATTTGGCGGTACACGGGCCTCTCACTGTTGTGGCCTCTCCTGTTGTGGAGCATAGGCTCTGGACGCACAGGCTCAGCGGCCATGGCTCACAGGCCTAGCCGCTCCGCGGCATGTGGGATCTTCCCAGACCGGGGCATGAACCCATGTTCCCTGCATTGGCAGGTGGACTCTCAACCACTGCGCCACCAGGGAAGCCCCTGTTTGTAAACTTTTTGTTGCTGGCTGTTCCGACCACTGTGAGGTGATATCTCATTGTAGTTTTGATTTGTATTTCTCTAATAATTAGTGATGTTGAGCATCTTTTCATGTGCCTTTTGGCCATCTGTATATCTTCTTTTGAGAAATGGCTATTTAGGTCTTCTGCCCATTTATTGACTGGGTTTTTATTTTTTTGCTATTGAGCTGCATGAGCTGTTTGTATATTTTGAAGATTAATCCCTTGTTGGCCCATCGTTTGCAAATATTTTCAATACTTTCTCCCATTCTGTGGGTTTTCTTTTCATTTTGTTGATGATTTCCTTTGCTGTGCAAAAGCTTTTAAGTTTAATTAGGTCCCATTTGTTTATTTTTCTTTTCATTACTCTAGTAGGCAGATCCAAAAAGATATTGCTGCGATTTGTGTCAGAATGTTCTGCCTATGTTTTTTTCTACGACTTTTATAATATCCAGTCTTACATTTAGGACTTTCATCCATTTTGAGTTTATTTTTGTATGTAGCATTAGAGAGTGTTCTAATTTCATTCTTTTACATGTAGCTGTCCAGTTTTCCCAGCACCACTTATTGAAGAGACTGTCTTTTCTCCATTGTATCAATATATTCTTCCCTCCTTTGTCAATAGATCAATTGAACATAGGTGCATGAGATAATTTCTGGACTTTCTATCCTTTTCCACTGATCTATAAGTCTGTCTGTGCCAGTACCATACTGTTTTGATGACTGTAGCTTTGTAGTATAGCCTGAAGTCAGGGAGCCTGATTCCTCCAGCTCTGGTAGTTTTTTTTCCTCAAGATTGCTTTAGCTATTTGGGGTCTTCTGTGTTTTCATACAAATTTTAAGATTTTTTGTTCTAGATCTGCAAAAATTACTATTGGTTATTTGATAAGGATTGCATTGAATCTGTAGATTGCCTTGGGTGGTATAGTCATTTTGACAATATTGATTCTTCCAATCCAAGAACATGGTATATCTTTCATTTTGTTTGTGTCATGTTCGATTTCTTTCATCAGTGTCATATAGCTTTCGGAGTACAGGTCTTTTGTCTCCTTGGGTAGGTTTATTCCTAGGTATTTTATTCTTTTTGATGTAATGGTAAATGGGATTTTAAAAAAATTCTCTTTCTGATATTTTGTTGTTAGTGTAAAGAAATGCAACAGATTTCTGTGTATTAATTTTGTATCCTGCAACTTTACCAAATTCATTGATGAACTCTACTAGTTTTCTGGTAGCAGCTTTAGGACTTTCCATGTGTAGTATCATGTCATCTACAAACAGTGACAGTTTTACTTCTTTTCCAATTTGTATTCCTTTTATTTCTTTTTCTTCTCTGATTGCCGTGGCTAGGACTTCCAAAACTATGTTAAATAAAAGTGACAAGACTGGACATCTTTGTCTTGTTCCTAATCTTAGAGGAAATACTTTCAGCTTTTCACCATTGAGTATGATGTTAGCTGTGGGTTTATCATAGATGGGCTTTATTATGTTGAGGTGGGTTCCTTCTATGCCCACTTTCTGGAGAGTTTTTACCATAAATGGGTGTTGAATTTTGTTAGAAGCTTTTTCTGCATCTATAGAGATGATCATATGGTTTTTATTCTTCAATTTGTTAATGTGGTGTATCATACTGGTTGGTTTGCAGAGATTGAAAAATCCTTGCATCCCTAGGGTAAATCTCATTTGATCTTGGTGTATGATCCTTTTTATGTATTGTTGGATTTGGTTTGCTAGTATTTTCTTGAGGATTTTTGCATCTGTGTTCATCAGTGATATTGGTCTGTAATTTTCTTTTTTTGTGGTACCTTTGTCTGGTTTTGGTATCAGGGTGATGGTGACCTCATAGAATGAGTTTGGGAGTGTTTTCCTCTGCAATATTTTGGAATAGTTTCAGAAGGATAGGTGTTAACTCTTCTCTAAATGTTTGACAGAATTCACATGTGAAGCCAGCAAAAGTCCTGGACTTTTGTTTGTTTTGAGTTTTTCATCACGGTTTCAATTTCATTACTTGTGATTGGTATGTTCATATTTTCTATTTCTTCCTGGTTCAGTTTTGGGAGATTGTACATTTCTAAGAATTTGTCCTTTTTTTCAGGTTGTCCAGTTTATTGGCATATAGTTTCTTGTAGTAGTCTCTTATGATCCTTCGTATTTCTGTGGTATCCATTGTAACTTCTCCTTTTTCATTTCTAATTTTATTGATTTGAACCCATTTCCTTTTTATTTGATGAGTCTGACTGAAAGTTTATCAATTTTGTTTATCTTTTCAATGAGCCAGCTTTTAGTTTCATTGATCTTTTCTATTGTTTTGTTCATCTCTATTTCATTTATTTCTGTTCTGATCTTTATGATTTCTTTCCTTGTACTAACTTTGTGTTTATTTGTTCTTCTTTCTCTAGTTGCTTTAGCTGTAAGTTTAGGCTGTTTGAGATTTTTCTTGTTTCCTGAGGTAAGCTTGTATCACTGTAAACTTCCCTCTTAGAACTGCTTTTGCTGCATCCAATAGGTTTTGTTTTGTTGTGTTTCCTTTTTCATTTGTCTCTAGGTATTTTTTGATTTCCTCAGTGAGCCGTTGGTTGTTTAGTAATATATTGTTTAGCCTCCATGTGTTTCTGTTTTTTACAGTTTTTTTCTCTTGTAGTTGATTTCCAGTCTCATAGCATTGTGGTTGGAAAAGATGCTTGATGTGATTTTAATTTTCTTAAATTTATCAAGCTTGCTTTATGGCCCAGAGTGTGATCTATCCTGGAGAATGTTCTATGTGCACTTGAAAAGAATGTGTGCTCTGCTGCTTTCAGATAGAATGCTCTATCAATTTCAATCTAGTCCATCTGGTCTAATGTGTCATTAAAGGCCTGTGTTTCCTTGTTGATTTTCTGTCTGGATGATCTGCCCATTGATAAAAGTGGGGTATTAAAAGTCCCCCACTATTATTGTGTTACTATTGATTTCTGCTTTTATGGCTGTTAGCATTTGCCTTATATATTGAGGTGCTCCTATGTTGGGTGCGTATATATTTACAATTGTTATATCTTCTTGGATTGATCCCTTGATTATTATGTAGTGTCCTTCTTTGTCTCTTGTAACAGTCTTTATTTTAATGTCCCTTATGTCTGACATGAGTATTGCTACTCCAGCCTTGATTTCCATTTGCGTGGAATACCTTTTTCCATCTCCTCACTTTCAGTGTCTTTTTGTTGCTATATTTGTAGTGGGTTTCTTGTAGACAGCATGAATATTGGTCTTATTTTTGTATCCATTCAGCCAGTCTGTGTCTTTCGGTTGGAGCACTTAATCTATTTACATTTAATGTAATTACTGATGTTTATGTTCTTATTGCCATTTTGTTGTTTTGGATTTTTGTAGGTCTTTTTTCTTCCCTTCCTCTTTAGTTCTCATCTCTTGTGATTTGATGACTATCTTTAGTGTTGTGTTTGGATTCCTTTTTCTTTTTTTGTGTGTATATCTGTTGTAGAGTTTTGGTTTGTGGTTACCATGAGCTTTTGATATAGTAGTCTGTATATGTACAAGATTGTTTTATGTTGCTCATCTCTTAATTTCCAATGCATTTCCAATATTCTGCATTTATACTCTCCTCACTACTGCTGGTTTTGATATCATATTTGTGTGTAGATGGTTTCCTACCTGTACTGTATGTTTACTGGTCAGCTTTCCCATTCATAATTTTCTTGTTTCTAGTTGTGGCCTCTTGTTCTCTGCCTAGAGAAGTTCTTTTAGCTTTTGTTTGAAAGCTGGTTTGGTAGTGCTGAATTCTCTTAGCTTTTGCTTCTCTGTAAAGCTTTTGATTTCTCTGTTGAATCTGAGGAAGAGCTTTGCTGGGTAGAGTATCTGTGGTTGTAGGTTTTTCCTTTCCAGCACTTTCTGTTATTGTATGTTCTTTATATCTCTAGCTCTTCATTACACATTTCTTGTATCTTCTCAGTCTGTCTCCATTCTTTTCCCAAGATCTTGGGTCACCTTTACTATCATTACTCTGAATTCTTTTTTGGTTAGATTGCCTGTCTTCACTTAACTTAGTTGTTCTTCTGGGGTTTTATCTTGTTCCTTCATGTGGAACATATTCCTCAGCCATCTCATTATGTCTAACTTTCTGTGTTTGCATTTTCCATTCTGCAGGCTTCATAATTGTAGTTCCTCTTACTTCTGGTGTCTGCCCCCTGGTGGGTGAGGCTGGTCTGAGAGGCTTGTGCAGGCTTCCTGGTGGGAGTGACTGGTGCCTTTGCACTGGTGGGTGGAGCTGGGTTTTGTCCCTCTGGTGGGTAGGGCCATGTTAAGGGATGTGTTTAGAGGCAGTGTGGGCTCAGGAAGACTTAAACAGCTTATCTACTGAGAGTGGGGCTGTGTTTCCACCCTGTTGGTTGTTTGGCCTGAGGTGTCTCAGCATTGGAGCCTACAGGTTGTTGCGTGGAGAGCCACGTCTTCGTGGCAAAATGGCAGCTTCCAGGAGACCTCATGCTAATAAGTACTCCCTGGTACCTCCACCGCCAGTGTCTGTGTCCCCACAGTGAGCCACAGCACCCTCTGTTTCCCCAGGAGACCCTCCAAGACCAGCAGGTAGGTGTGAGCCTGGCTTCTATGAAGTCTCTGCTTTTTCCCCTGAGTCCCAGTGTACACGAGACCTTGTTTGTGCCCTCCAAAATGGAGTTTCTGTTTTTCCCAGTCCTGTGGAGTTCCTGTGTTCAAGCCCAGCTAGCCTTCGAAGCCAAATGCTCTGGGGGCTCCTTCCAATGCCAAACCCCCAGACTGGGGAGCTGGACGTGAGGCTAGGAACTCTCATTTGTGTGGGACAACCTCTGCTGAATAACTATTTTCCACCTTGTGGGTCACCCACCTGCAGGGTATGGGCATTGATTGTATCATGAAAGCACCCTTACTACCATCTTGTTGAGGCTTCTTCTTTGTCTTTGGGTGTAGAATATCTCTTTTGCTAGGTTCCAGTCCTTTTGTCGATGGTTGTTTAGCAGTTAGTTGTGATTTTAGTTTTTTCGTGAAAGGAGGTGAGTTCAAGGCCTTCTCCTCCACCATCTTATCTCTAACCCCACTCAAAACACTTTGCATTTTTTGTCAGGCCACTAGCATTCAGCTTCGGAGCCCACTCCTCGTCAATAGAAACTCTTTCTGGGCTTCTATTTCAACGTGACAGTGGGACAGAAGAGGGCTTTGGTCACCTCTTCTGAAAGTTAGCCAACGAGAAGCTTGATGGTGCCTGGCATCTCTTGAAGATGCAAAACCAGCGTGGAGGCTGTTCCCTCCACTGGGACATACCCCAAGATGAGTGGGATAAAGCCCTGGATGCTATGGAAGTCATGGTGGCCCTGGAGAACAACCTGACCAGGCCTTTTGGGGTCTCTAAATAATTTGTATTGAACTAACTTGCATCCCAAACTCTGTTATTGTATAAGGTCTGATATTTGTTACATAATGAAAATGGAATGGTATTTAACTTTTTGAAATGGTCAAATATATGAATGTTTAAAAAAGAAATATAAGCCAGAAGATAATTACCTTTTATTTCAGGTTAATATAGATACCATCTCATTTCATTTCCTCAGAGTTAAGCAGGTTGATGGGTAGAAAAATGGTGAGAAAATTAAGTGGGTCATAGTTATTAAGACCTAGAAAAAGGAACAGCAAAATTAAATGCATAAAACTGTTATAAAGTATTTCAAATAAAAAGGAAGTTTGAAGCATGAATAGAAATTAGCAAAGCATATAAGGATCAAACATTCTGATATAATAAAAAGTATGTTGGACAATGGGGACAAACATACATTTAATCCCAGCTAGCCTAGTTATGAACCGTGTGACTTAGCAAATTGTTTAGCTTCATTGATCATTAATTTTTCATCTGTAAAATGGGTATGATAATACCATTTCACAGGATATCTGATTCAATAGAGATGATATACCTAAATAACCTAATACAATGCCTGACCCATAGTAAATACTCAATTAAAATAGTTACTATTTTGCCACTTTTGATTCTAATATTAAAGAATAGGGAATGGGATGTACAAAGGAAGGAGGCATAAGCAAATATGTTTCTGTTCTTCTGAACTACGCATGAAGACTTTCTGACTCTAGCTTGTATTTCTGCAAGTAATTTCTTTTAGTCTTATGCCCATTTATGGACTAAAGAACAACATTGAGAAATTATTAGACTCACTATTGGTGTTCACAGCCAATTCCAGTGAATGGTGACCCCCAAGAATTTTTTTAAGAATGTAATGATCTGATACTTTGATAAGTTGGAGGAATCCTCCATATTATCAGTTTCTCTAAAGAGAGTTTATATATAGTATGTTTATGACAAGAGAAAAGAGCCACAGGAAATAGCTTTAAGTGTAAAGAATAAGAGTGGCATTTGGTCCTGTATAGCTTTCAGCACATTTTCTGTACTGCATAACTGTCTTTTTTCCTGTGAATTTTTGAGCTTTCTTTATGTATAGAACACTAAAAATTGTTCAGTGACTTAAACTATACCTAAGTTTAGACTGACAGAAATCTGGCACCATCATTTTCATGTCTAATTATGTATAAGATAATCCTTGACTAAATAATTTTAGAAGGAAAAGACAAATTAATAGCACTTAAATATATATAAAGATGTTAGTCTTTTCTAAAGGATTATAAGCAAACTACAGGTCTAAATCTATTTAAAGTTATTTAACAAATAATTAAAATTTAATCCCTTTAGTGCATATTTTTTCAGCTGTCTGCTAAATTATATTGTTAAAATTGTTACAATATATTTTAAAAACATGCATCTTTTTTATGGTAGAGTTTCTCTTAATGGCATTTCAGAATGACAGGGTAGCTTTGGGAAGAGACTATTTAAAATCATTTTATTGTGGGGGGTCCTCTAATAAATAAGCTTATACTAAATTTTATCTTGTTTATGGCTTTAAGTGTGTTTTGTTTGAATAAGTTTAACAAATATTAAAGTTTACTTAACTCTACCAAAAAATTTTTTATGAATTGCTTTTGAAAAAATAATAGAGCAGCAAATAATGCTGTTAATGAGTTATTAGGATTTTCAGTGAACCTGTAGACCTCATTTTTAATTGTTAACCTGAATGTCATGTCATATTTTATAATAATTTTATATGACAGTCTTCTTAAATATACTTTATTTTATTATAGTGCTAAATATTTCTGAAAAAAATTTTTAGTGCTGTATACAATCTCTAGTATTATTTGTGATCACACAAGCTATTGTATAGGCTTATTTCAAACTTCTAACTTGTATTGCCCACCACTCCGATATAGAGAAGTTAGATTCTCAGAATGCATTAACCACAAAGGGTTTTTATATATTTCTCAGCTGATAAAATCTTCCTTCCTTATCCTCACAGTAGTTGGTTTTAGAAATACTGCTTCTGAGACTAAAGTGGATGATAACCATAATTTGATTACTGATTCATATTTTTCTCTTATTAAAAATGCAACACATTATAGAAATTTTAGAAGTCCAAGAATAAAGATAAAACATGAGCCTATAATCCCACTACGTAGGAATAATTATAGCTAACACGTTTAAGTATATTTCTCCAGTTTTATTTCTATATATTTCTTTAGCCAAAAACATATAATATTTGGAGCATATTCTACATGCAAGTTTTGTCTCGCCCTACCAATACCATGACATTAATTTCATTCCTTACTTCCAATGCCATTTTTTCTCTTCAGAATTCTGAAAATAAAGAATCCCCTGCATCCATTATATATTTTTTTATGTTTCAGAGCTTTAAAAGCCTAACTGCTCTTCATCATTACCTTCCTTCTTGGTAGCCTGCCCTAGCAGTGTAACACAAGTATTTTCTTTTTTAAAAAAAGTTGTATGATGTATTTCATATATTAAAAAATAATAATAATACAATTAACACCTGCCTGTTCACCCCTCCATGTACAGAACACTAACATTGAGTGGAAGTCCTCATTTTATATACTATTTTGTAATACATATTTTCCCTTAAAATTCTATTCCAAACATTCCCTTGTCCTTAAGTACTTCCTTAGGAAATATTGTAGAATAATTCTCTCCCCCACCACCAAAATAATGCATGAACATCTGTGGTAGAAGTTGTCTAAAGGTAACCAATGTTTAGTTGGTGTGTGTATAGCATGAACTTTGTTTCATGCTATACAGTTTTCTCTATATTTTTTAAATAAATTAATTTATTTTTGGCTGTGTTGGGTCTTTGTTGCTGCACATGCACTTTCCCTGGTTGCAGTGAGTGGTGGCTACTCTTTGTTGTGGTGCGTGGGCTTCTCATTGCAGTGGCTTCTCTTGTTGCAGAGCACGGGCTCTAGGCATGCGGGCTTCGGTAGTTGTGGCACATGAGCTCAGTAGTTGTGGTGCATGGGCTTAGTTCCTCCGCGGCATGTGGGATCTTCTTGGACCAGGGCTCGAACCCTTGTCCCCTGCATTGTCAGGCAGATTCTTAACCACTGCGCCACCAGGGAAGTCCCAGTTTTCTCTGTTTGGCTGTTTGTTTGTTTGTTTTCTTTAACTTTACATTATTTCTTGCAAATCTTCATGTCATTTGTTGTGGAAGGGAGACTAATATACCCCAAAGAGGTCCTCTCTTAATCCCCAGAACCTGTGAGTATGTTCTCTTACATGGTAAAAGGGGCTTTGCAGATGTGATAAAAGGATGTTGAGATGAGATTATCCTGAATCATCTGCATGGGCCCATGTAATCACAAGAAAATGCAAGCAAACAGATTTTACCTTAGAGCCTCTAGAAGGAATGCAGCCTTGATGACACCTTGATTTTAGCCCAGTAGGACCTATATGTGGCTTCAGACCTCTAGAACTATAAGATAATACATGTCTGTTGTTTTTTGTTTTTTATTTTTTGTTTTTGTGGCACGCGGGCCTCTCACTGTTGTGGCCTCTCCAGTTGCGGAGCACAGGCTCCGGACGCGCAGGGTCAGCGGCTATGGCTCACGGGCCCAGCCTCTCCGCGGCATGTGGGATCCTCCTGGACCGGGGCACAAACCCGTGTCCCCTGCATCAGCAGGCGGACTCTCAACCACTGTGCCACCAGGGAAGCCTATGTCTGTTGTTTTAAGTCACTAAATTTGACCTAATTTGTTACAGTAGCAATAGGAAGCCAACAAACTCATATTTGGTTTATATCATTTGGAGGGAGGAGCAGACATACTGTTTTACTGCACAGAAGTATCCTAATTTATGTGACTACTATGTATTTATGTAACTTTCTGAATTTTCACGTTTAGAGAGAAATGTATAAACATCTTTATCTGTATATGGTTGTAAACAGGTACTAGTATTTATTTAGGATAATTACGGTGTACTTGATCTTGTGTTTAGAAAGATAATCTTCATTATTATCAAATGCTCATAAAATGCAGTTGAACTGCATGTTTGCCCCATAGGCTAGGGTAACATATTAAAAGAATGAACTGAAGGTAGTCATATCTAGGATTCGTGAGAATATTCTAGATAATATTCTCCAGCAAAACACATAATAACCTGTGTAATTGCAGTTTGCTGGATCAAGTCAGTTTATAAAATAATTATTCGTCCTCAGATTTTCAAAACTTGAACTATTACCAAAGGACTAAATATGTCCTCTGTATGCGTAAATATGTACTCTGTGTGATTTTCAAAGATAAGACAAATTAAAGCATTGTTATTTCTAATGTATCACTTATTTATGGATAGAAAACTAAAGCTTCACTGTCTAAAACGGATTTCTGCTCAAAACCTAATGAAAAAACCTTTTGGGAGGCAAAATTTGCTATAGTTTTGCTAAGACACTTCACGTTTATTTTTGTACACTTCCTAAACCCTGTAGCACAAATATTAACTTCAGTTTTTTGCCCCCTGATACATAGGACTTAAAATAGGGCTTAATAGCTTGCTTCTGGTTTTCCTGTTTTGTTTTTTGGAAAGCAGTAGGAATAAAAATCTGTGGTTGAAAATAGACAAAAAAAAAAAAAAAACCTGTCAAAGGAGTTACACATATATAACATATTGATAGATACTGACGTAAATCTATCTTTACTCACCTGTGGGGCTAAGGTTTATGTGGAGGATCACTTTTCTCCATATCACTGCTTCCATTGCTCTAATAGTGAAAATTAGCCCAATAAAGGGAATGTTTTATCTCTAAGTGACCTACCACCATTGATCAGGAAAGTCTAAATGAACGGTTTGAGTAGTTGAAAAATTCCTTTTAGTTAGTGTAAACATAGATTATCAGATCTTTAGCTTTGCAAGAAAGCTATCAAAAATAAGATAAAAATTTTAATCTCCATGGATTCCATGGTCTTATCCATATTTGACAAACTGAACTCATAGACAGCCTAGTTTCTAGTGAATGCTCATCTTAGGTCCTTATTAAATGTTGTATGTTATGTGAGCACATCAGTAGGAAGAGATTTTCGCTCAGCTATTAATTTTGATTTCAACTAAAATGAATAATGTTCATATAAATCCAAACCTATCTGCAGCAATATATTTGCTAAATTGTTCTGTGTAATGCAGTGACGTAAATAGTTTAAAGCTGACCTAGTGCTGTGGGCTAATAGTAACAAAAACACAAAACACTTTATCCCAACAGTCAATTCCATGATTTCTTAGTGTAATTTTCACGTTTCTACGTGAAATTATAGAGAAGGTACGAGTCTGTGTCATGTAAATACTCTTTAATTTAGAATTTAATTTTATTAATGATAGTTTTGCCTTTCAGTATGTACTGAAATGCTTTCAGTACAATACTTCTGAAAGTTAGTTTCAAAATAATGTCATTGGCAAGTAAGATAGAAAATTTAATAAAATATAGACATGGCAGATATACATTAATACAAATAATAGAATAATTGTTGAATGAATCATTTATAGGTATATCTCAAGGCACTATAAAGTTCTACAATGAGACTTATTCTCAGATGCATCTTCATTCTTGGAAATTAAAGGCTACATTTCATTTTTTTCAGTATAAATCAGAAGTTAAGCAGAATTTATTGGCCTTCCCAGTTGCCAAAGTCTAACAGTACCATTTCCATAAACTCACATAATGAAACTCTGTGATGCAGACTTCAGGCACACTGAGCCAAAAATGAGCCAAAAGTGAGAGAATTTGAATCAACATGATCACAGGTCTAGGCAGCAAGCAAATCTCTATCACCCTTACCCCTCAAAACCTTTGAATGTATGAAATTAAGATTACATTATTTTGGTCCTCTGGAAAGAAGTGTACAGTTGAAGAACTGAAGATTAAGAATTACAGTCTGATCTGCAGTTTTTAAATGCTGGTGACAATTTGTTCTACAGTTGTACTGAAAGGTATTTCCAGTGCTTTTGGGTAAAAGACCTTGAATTTTTGAAAAAATGTGCTTTATTCATTTGTTTGCTAAGTGAACAGAAATTGGCTGTGTGATGGACTCTAAGTGCCCTTGACAATAAGCAGTGCATTTCTCATAGTTTTATCATGTTGTTTAGTTACAGATGAAGTCCCTTGTTTCACATTACGTAAATCAAAGTCATCTTGCAGCCTCATGCATTGATATGATGTATCGTACATTTATAAAAAGCAGAAAAAATCCCTTTCCCTCTACATCTGAATATACTTTACACTAAGTGATTCTTGGCCCTAAGGTGAAGATTTGATTTTATGTGGTTCTTTAATTTTCTGCATTACCATATTATTCAATACCATCTGTTTTGGGTGTTTCTCTCTCCATTTGTTTGCTGGCAAAGGCAATTGCAAAATAGAACTATCCATTATTTAATATAATTCCCCAGGCTTCTTCCTCACTGATCCTGGCCCCTTACATATTACAGAGGTGATTGTATGTCATTCTCTTCTTTGCCTTCAGAGTAGAAGCCTTTTTAATTTTTCTTTATATTCCTCTTATCCAGTGCTTGGCATGCAAGAAGCCCATAATGAATCCTATTGTATAGTTTGCGCACTACACAACAGTAGAGGGAGCCATTTACGTTGTTGTGTATGTAAATGTACCATTAGAATTAAGCAGTGTGCAACCTATACAACTAGGCTGGGTGTTCTTGTCACAAATTTGATTTCTAGATCATCTGATGCAGAGAAAGACTAAATATAGCTGGTTTTTTACTTGTTTCAAAAATGTCAGCAGACCTTTTCCATTCCTCTTCATCTATAATTATATTCAGACTCTGAATATGTTGCACGACCAGGAGGTTTATTTTCCATTATCATTTGGTATTGGTTTTGAGCCACAGAGACCAACACTGAGCACAAGAAGAGGTTCTTTCTGGATTTTTTTGATAAGTGGAGAAGATTCTGTGTAGTACTCAGAATCAAAGGAAGAACTAAAGAACCAAGCATCAAGAAAAACAGTAAAGAAGAAAACAATAGAAATCTCTACCCCTGTGTTTGTATGATCCAGGGCCATTCACATTCTCTTAGTATACTGTCTACTTTAGATCCTATGAAAATGTGTGTTTGCATTGAAGGGGGTGTTATATGTGCAATTTCTGTGATTAGAAATCAGTGACCAGAAAATATGACATATCTGAAGGAGGTTTCCCCAGTGGAAAGATGCTGGGGGTTAGCAATAGTTAGGGTAATCTACTGCAGTGGCTGTCAAAGAATCACTCAGCTTTTTTTAAAAAAACTTTGATTATAATCCTGGGAACAAGATTAATTAAGAGCAGTCTGTTTTACCCAGATTCTTAAGGTTTTCAGTTTTGCATCTTGAATATTGAAGGCAATGCCATCCACTAGTTTCACTTAGAAGTTTAGGATAGGGTAGCTTGAGTGGTTACATTTATGGGATAAAATTTGAGTGCATCTTCCCTCATTTTTCTCGAGATGTTCTTCTAATTTTTGTATGTATTTTCAGAAAAATACTTTTTACCAAAAAGGCATAAATTTTAAGACCCTTCAGTGCTGATGGGCAATCTGATTATTTGTTGCTATTTGAAAAAAAGAAAAAACTTTCTTTCTTTGCTATTTACTTTCATTCAGTTGGGACAGTAGATTTTTAAAGGCATATGCAAGTGACGTTGATAGGATTATATACCTTCTGTATATAAAAGAAAAGATTTTGTATAGAGTGAAGATTAATGTATCAAGTGATAATAGCCCCAATTTTCAATTATCCAAGATGGATTAACTAGTTTATAGATTTACCAGAATAAAAAATAGCAGCATATTTGAGAAAAACATTAAAGTTTTTACAAATTACTGGAAACATGTACTGTTTATCTTGTTTAGAAATACACAGTAATCTGTAGACAGCAGAATGTAACACTACATTGTATATATTGCATTTTGGGTGATGACTCTCTTCCTTGCAGTCAGTTGAGAGGTCTCTGCAGTAGGCTTTCTCTAGAACAAAGATATCTCTGACATGTATTATAAAAGAAGAGGCAGGAGAAAGCATGGCCACTACAACAAACCAAATCCAAATATTTACAGGTGGAGTTAAGTGAGGAAAGGAGGGGAGAAGGGATAATGTACAAAGGAGCCTGAGTCTCTGTCTTTCTTGAGTCCTAGTGAAATACTGGAGAAGCGTTCTTAGCTAATAGAATTAAAGGAATAATAAATCTTCAAGTAATTATTTATGAAGCAATTCATGTGATAAACTCTCATACTTGTATTGTTTTGTTATTTTTAACTGCAGAATGGTAAATGTATTCCTAACTGTTGGGTGTGATTTAAATGAGTTAAGTTTATCATAAATCCATTTCATCCCTTGTGTTAAAAACATATTATTTAAGGTTACTTTTATCATCTTTATCTGGACTTTACCATTCTTCCCTTTACTCTAGTAATCAAGAGTTGATTTCTATATTTGTTTCATAGAAATCATCGTCAGAAATTTGCCTGAAGAAATAGTAAAAAATTATAGTAATTAATTATTGATGTTAAATTACTTCACTCCCTAGTTCATTCATACCCTTGGCTAACCACACATTTTTTCCATCTGCAACCTCATGGAAGAAATATGACAATATTGTACCAATCACTAATTTTTACAATAATTTATAACTAATGTAATCCCTATTTGTAGAAAGGTATCTTTTTTTTTTTTTTTTTTTTTTTTTTTG
>NW_006787415.1:1053651-1055642 GCF_000442215.2 Lipotes vexillifer
GCGGTACGCGGGCCTCTCACTGTTGTGGTCTCTCCCGTTGCGGAGCACAGGCTCCAGACGCGCAGGCTCAGCGGCCATGGCTCACGGGCCTAGCCGCTCCGCGGCATGTGGGATCCTCCCAGACCGGGGCACGAACCCGTGTCCCCTGCATCGGCAGGCAGACTCTCAACCACTGTGTCACCAGGGAAGCCCTGTAGAAAGATATCTTTGAAAAAGTACTTTATCAATTGAGGGCAATGTGAACATCTTACTGAGGGAGTTCAGTCTTTTAAAGAGTTTGGTAAAAGTAGCTGCATCATATAAAATGTGATAATAGAATAAGGCCTATATATATATTAAGATCTAATATTAATAATAAATATGTTTCAATATGCTTAATTACTATATGGTAGGTCACAGATTGTGTTCTCTTCCTTTAATTATGTGATAATCTAGCTGACTAGATAATCAGAAAATGTTCCCATCATTGACATCTAGGAATTGTAGAAAAAATATAATAAAAGTCCTTTTACATGCATAGATGAGCCAAAAGCAAGAGGGCTCTGGCAAAAAAAAAAAAATGCAGTAAGCTTCTGAAGTAATGTGATAGTTGTCCTGGTAGGAGTTTGTTGGATGTAAAAATCTGTGTTCTTGGGTTTATCTCCCACATAAAGAAAAAACACTGTGGCTTTGCAAAGTGGGAACTGAAATGATTGTATACAGCCAGAACCCTTGGGTACCTACACCCTTAATAAAAGTTGGATCTGGTATAAAAGCTTTGCAAACAAGCACAGGTTGTCAACAGGAAGCATTCTTTCTATCTCATCCATGAACCCATGTTAGGAGAAAATGGCTCTTTTCGGTATTCATTACCATGAATATGATCCAACATTGAAGCACTTAGTGAAAGCATGTGCAAAACTGCTGTGAAAGGGCCCTCTTTCAACTTTGACCTCACAACGCAACCACAAATAAAGTACAGCTAAATGAGTTCACAATAGGATTCCAAAACACAAAGTGACAACATATCCCACTGTAAGAGCCAAGAAGCATGAAAAAGAATATTTTAAAAGACTGACAGGGATTACCAAAAAAACATGTTCACATGATTAAAAACACACAAATTTCAAAATGTGAGAGAAAGGTGTTTTGGAAAAATGAGATGATTTGAAAATTGAGGAAAATAAAACATATAAAAAATGTACTTAAATATCTCAATTTCAGAGTTGAAGAGCAGAGTAGATGCAGCTGAAGAGAGCACTAATG
This sequence comes from Lipotes vexillifer, assembly GCF_000442215.2. Lineage (NCBI taxonomy): Eukaryota > Metazoa > Chordata > Mammalia > Artiodactyla > Lipotidae > Lipotes > Lipotes vexillifer. The sequence continues at coordinate 1,054,897 of NW_006787415.1, forward strand.
GGTTGAATGATAGATCTGAAGGATTCTCCCAGAAGGCTGCCTAAAGTGGTTAAGAGATGGAAATACAAAAGAGTGCTTGAGAGTTATTGACATCAGAATGAGAAGAGCAAACATGTACCTAAAGGAGTTCTGGGAGAAGAGAGTAGAGAGAATGTGAGAGGAATTAGATAAATAGATAATGGTTAGAATGTTTGTATGTTTGTGGATCTTCAAATTGAAAGACATACCAAGTACCAAAGAAGATAAATAAAAAACTCAGGACCTAGACACATCTTAGTGGGACTGCAGAACTACAAAGACAAAAAGAAATCTTAACATTAAAAAGAAACAATGTTACATGTCAATTATATCCAATAAAAAATCAGAAACCAAATCAATGAAAGAATAGCAAGGTGATTGCAGACTTCTATTTTTATAAATGCTAGAATAAAATGAAATAATATCTTCATTGCGCTGAGGGCTGATAAAGTCAACCTACAATTCTACAGTCAGCTACTGTTCCATTATGAATGAATGCAAACTAATGAGAATTAAGGAAACAGTGTCTGGGCCAGTTTAGTATTCATAGGTCCTCACTGAAGGAGATACTGAAGGATGTACTTAAAGAATAACAAACTCTCTAGAAAGTAATGATACAGAGATTACTGAGAAAAGAAATTGCCAAATATATAGGCAAATCTAAATGAGCACTAATGGTTTAGAAAAAACTAACTTGAGATTTTAAAAACTGAGATGGAATTACAGGA
>NW_006787415.1:1055652-1091125 GCF_000442215.2 Lipotes vexillifer
AATACAGGAATGCCTTGGAGATATTGTAGGTTTGGTTCCAGACCACTGCAATAAAGCGGGTCACATGAATTTTTTGGCTTCCCAGTGCACATAAAAGTTATGTTTACAATATACTATAGTCTATTAAATGTGCAAGAGCATTGTGTCTAAAAAATTTTACATACCTTAATTTAAAAATACTTTATTGCTAAAAATGCTAACCATTCTCTGGGCCTTCACTGAGTCATAGTAGTAACATCAAAGATCATTTATCACAGATGACCATAACAAATAATAATGATAATAAAAAAGCTTGAAGTATTGTGAGAATTACTAGAATGTGACACAGAGACATGAACTGAGTAAATGCTGTTGGAAGAAATGGTGCCCAACAGACTTGCACAATGCAGAGTTGCCACAAACCTTCAATTTTCAAAAAATGCAGTATCTTCTAAGCACAATAATACAAAGCACAGTAAAATGAAGTATGCCTCTCTAGTGTCAGATAAAAATAACATGAAAGATTGAAGGAAGAGATTGGATTAAAAGTGTTTGATATCCTTACTTTTTCAAGAAGAGAGCAGAGATACTTTTTAACTTGAAGCATCTCAAGTGAATATGGTACACAGAATAATGTCCATGTTCTAATGTACAAAACCTGTGACTTATACAGCAAAAGGGGCCTTGCAGGTGTGATTTTGTTAAGGATTATTGAGATTGGGAGATTATCTGGAATTATCTAGGGGATCCTAATGTAATCACAGGGTGTGGGGAAAGAAGGAGGCAAGAGAGTCGGAGAAAGAGATGTGGTGATGAAAGTAAAGATCAAAGTGATGCAGTTGTCAGCTTTGAAGATGGAAGGGGACTATGAGTAAAGAAATCCAGGCAGCCTCTAGAAGCTGGAAAAGGCAAGGAAACAGAGTCTGACCTAGAACTTCCAGAAGGAACAGAATCATGCTTACACCTTGGTTTTAGCCCAGCAAGTTCCATTTCAGACTTCTGATTTGGAGACTGTAAGATGTGTTAAACGGCTAAATTTGTCGAAGTTGTTATAACAGCAATAGAAAACTAGTACAGTGTACTTTAAAATGTAGACGTAACTGTAGATCAAACACAATCTAATGTTATTATTCAAAACAGTAGCAGAAAAATGTGGAAAATAAAACTGCATATGAACAAAGACAAAAACAGAGAAAAAGGACAAAGGTATAACTTGGTAAATAGCAATCACAAAAAATAGAGAAATCCAAATATGTTAATTAGAAATATTAAATTCACTTATAGAGATAGTATATAATGAGGTTTTACAATTTTAGTCATGTGCTATTTATAAGAGAATTAGAGGAAATGAAGGTGAAAGTAAAACAAAGGAAAATATATGCCAAGCAAATATTAATGTTTTACTAATATATTAATATTTGTTAATGTCAGATACAATAGATTTTAATACAGAAAACATTAAAAGGGATGAGTAGGGTTTTACACAGTAATAAAAACAATAATTCAAAATAAATAATAAAAATTTAGAGAGAGCTTCGACATAAACAGCACAAATTAGTAGAATCACAGGGAAACATCATCAAATTTATAACAATGGAATTTTAAGAGCTCTTCCTTAGTAGCAGATGCAAAAATAAATTCAAAATTTCTCATTCTGTTGAGCAACTGTGTATCCGAGCTTGTTATAGCTAGATCTAATGAACATGTATAGCTTTGCTCCAAACTATTAGAGAGTATACATTTTAAACATGCACAGAATATTTATAAAACTATGCATAGAGTTGTGGATTCTGCTGGAGGAGCCAAGCAAGATATGAATTGAAAAGTAACCATTGGGGCTTCCCTGGTGGCACAGTGGTTGAGAGTCTGCCTGCCGAGGCAGGGGACACGGGTTCGTGCCCCGGTCTGGGAGGATCCCACGTGCCGCGGAGCGGCTGGGCCCGTGGGCCATGGCCGCTGGGCCTGCGCGTCCGGAGCCTGTGCTCCGCAACGGGAGAGGCCACAACAGTGAGAGGCCCGTGTACCGCAAAAAAAAAAAAAAGAAAAGAAAAGTAACCATTGTAATTACCAATGTAGATGTCACTGGGGACATTGAAAGGAGTGTTACACTTAATTTTTAAAGTTATTTTTTGGGACTTCCCTGGTGGCGCAGTGGTTAAGAATCTGCCTGCCAATGCAGGGGACACGGGTTTGAGCCCTGATCCGGGAATATCCCACATGTCGTGGAGCAACTAAGCCCATGTGCCACAATTACTGAGCCTGCACTCTAGAGCCCACGAGCCACAACTACTGAGCCTGAGAGCCACAACTACTAAAGCCCGTGCACCTAGAGCCCGTGCTCCACAACAAGAGAAGCCACCGCAATGAGAAGACCACACACCGCAACTAGAGAAAGCCCATGCACAGCAATGAAGACCCAATGTAGCCATAAATAAATAAAATAAAATTTAAAAAATTAAAGTTATTTTTCATTTTGGAATGGCATTCAGATGGCTATAATAGAGGAGTAAAAATAGTTTTTTCCTTTCTCCTTCACACACAAATTGTCATATTGTTTGTAATAGTAAAAATTCTATAGAACCTAAATGCTCATTACTAGGAAACTGCTTACATTATGGCACAGGAATAGAAGTAACAGCAACAACCAAAAAACAGCAAAAGCATCAACAACTGACTTGAGAGCTTTCTATGTGCCTGGCATTGTTTTAAATGCCTTGTATGTGTTAACTCATTCAAACCACACAGAAAACCTATGTTTTAAGGGTTTTATACATGTTAAATCATCTAAGCTGTACAATAAATCTATGTGGTGAATAGATATCATTATTACCTCTATTTTTTAGGTGAAGTGACTGAGACACAAGAAGGTTAAGTAAATTCCCTAAGGTCACAAAGCTAGTAAAAGGTAGATAAAAAGTTCTGCTTTCATATAGTTTCCCTTTAAAGCTCATTACTAGTTAGGGAATTCTCTCCAAGATATGGTAGTTAAATAAAGAGAAAATTATAGAATTTTATTCACGGTGATATCCCACCTATGTAAAAATACTAATTTCCTCATGCCTTTATTAAAATTATCAGTCTGTTGCCAATCTTAAGATATAAAATGTTATGTTGTTTTAAATTGTATTTCTTACATTTAAATCTTCAATTTGGAAATTATTTTTATGTCATGTGAAGTAGGGATCTTAACAATATTTTTCAAACAGAAACCCATGTCCCTACACCAGATATTTTTCTTGTAATAAAACAATGAAATACTATAAAATTCAAAACAAGATGGAATTTTTATGAAATATTGTATAGGAAATAGGACATAATGTTTTAGGATTGTATCAGGTAAAAATTATAACAATTTAATTCTCACATTTTCTTGGAATTAAAAATTAGTTAATCTTATTTCCAGTTTTATTAAATTCTTAGAGATAAAGAGTATGGTTCAGGGCTTCACTGGTAGCGCAGTGGTTGAGAGTCCGCCTGCTGATGCAGAGGACATGGTTTCGTGCCCCGGTCCGGGAAGATCCCACATGCCGCGGAGCGGCTAGGCCCGTGAGCCATTGCCGCTGAGCCTGCGTGTCTGGAGCCTGTGCTCCGCAACGGGAGAGGCCACAACAGTGAGAGGCCCGCGTGCCGCAAAAAAAAGAGAGTATGGTTCAATTATTCATTATAACTATTAAAAATGAGTCAGTCACATACTCTGTGGAAGAAACAATATTTTCTATTTTTCTTTCTAGGAAAGATTTCTGTGTACACAAAGATGAACCATGTGATACTGTTGGTAAGTGTACATAAAAATTTTTACAGTTTGGAGGAGACCTGGGGAACTTGAACACATCATTTGTTTAAATATAGAAAATTATTTGAAAGTGCTAGTTTGAATGAAACACTTTTAGAATTTCAGTGATATATATTTTCAACCTATATGTTTGTCACCACTTCAGTTATTAATGAAACAACCTGAGGACATGTATATACTATATATTGGAGAAAAGTGTAAACGATGCTTTAAGAATATCATGAGGTCTTTTTTGTGTTTTTTCCCCCAGAAATATACCCATGGATTCAATAAAATTACATTATTCTTCATAAACTGAGGCACAATATGATAACATCAGTAGAATTGACCTTTTTCAGGCTAATGGATTTGTTTTTGAGTTATACATTTGAAGTCCTTTGCAGACTGTGAAAGTCCATCTAATTTGCCCAACAAATGAGGATTTTCTGTACATAAAGTGGCAAATTTTCTATATTTTGTCCTGGATATCTAAAATCCCTAAAATGTAACCATATAGCCAGTAGGATCCATGAACCACAGTTCTTAATTTTGAGAAAATGCCACATTAATGCTAATATAAATGCATGTATATAAATTTACCTATCTAAACAGATAGATAGGTAAAACTGTAGATAAACTATTAACTGTAGTTAAACTGTAGATAAAACTAGATAACTACTTATATATATGTTTAGTCTTAAGACACTATATATATGTATAGTGTCTTTTGTTTTCTTATTTTTGGGCGGCGCTGCACGGCATGTGGGATCTTAGTTCCCCGACCAGGGATCGGACCCACGCCCCCTGCATTGGAAGCGTGGAGTCTTAACCACTGGACCGCCAGGGAAGTCCCTGTATGGTTTTAATAAGGTATTAGTATTGGGTTATTGGTAAGGTACATTTAAGAGTCATGATCTGGTTTTGATGTGTCATGTGGGGTTCATTACTATAGTGTAGTGTGTATTTTAACTTAACCATCGTTGAGGTGTCATTTATTCTTTGTGAGGCGAACAATAAAAATGTGGCAAAAACAGAATAAATTAAGTACCACTGGTGCTTAAAAAAGTAATTCTAACTAGTTCTGTTAACTTAAGTTCTCACTAGCCTCCTCAGATGATTAAATCTGAGATAATAAGTGGAAAATAGTTATAATAGTATGAAGCAGATGATGATGGAATCAAAGGATTGTTTGATTTAGAAGGGACTGTAAAAATAAAATGAGCTGGACACCTAAGGAAAAGCTGAATTGATTTAGGGATGATCTTCCTAATGTTAACTAACTTGCTTCCTGCAGTTTTGTTGTCTTCTTGCCTGAATCTTCAGAAATTAAATCTTGATATATAGCTTTAATCAACCTAACCATGGAAGCATTTGATTACCAATAATGCTTGTCTCAAAATAATTACCTTTTCCTCTACGTAAACAACTATGTTGCTCCTAAAGCCTTCTCTTAACATAGACAGATCAACTTCTTGCCTTAGTAGAGCATCTGAGAGAAATCAGCAACTCGGGCAGTATCTTCCATAATTATGGACTCTCACCACCTCTTTACAGCATGGACGCGTGGACTAAGAAAGCAGTTACTAATGTGAGGCGAACCAATTTCTTTTTGACTATGACTATGTTTTTTATCTTGCTAAGTCTTCTAATTGAAAATAGCATGCATATTCATGCTGTGAAACATTTTCTGGGTTGAAGCACATTTGAATAATGAGGTAGCTTGGTATATTTGGAATTATTAGTATAATTAGAATATATATGGTTCGGAAGCACAGTGGTGTAATCAGTCCCCAGCTCTGTTCATCTTGTCCATTCAGAGCTTGATAAAAACTAGCTTTAAATATTATAGCATAGGATGTGGAAATTCCAATGCCCTTTCTGAGATCTCTCTGTGTTTCTGAGTGCTTAGATTCTCAAGATCTTCTCTGGCATCACTAAATCCTAGTTTTCCCCTCTGTATCTTGTGGCATTTCTTTTTCTCATCCCAAATATGAGACAAGCATCTTTTTTCATATTTAGTCTTGAGCAGAGTAAAAATCTGAGATATTTCTTTAGGGGAAATTAAATGAAAACCTCTAACAACCAAATCAGAAGAGTAGTCTCTTTATCCCAATCCCTGTCCCCACACAAAAAATCTTTTCACACGAACCATACTTATGCCTAGAGACGTAATACATTGGTAAGATTTATAAAGACATTTGTGTGAAGTAGACATGGCGGTTGCCACCCTATCACTCATGCATCCACCACTGTGCAGCCGTGATGCCAGGATACTCCTCTACAGTTGGGTCATGATTCGTCCAGGCCTATCAAAGGGATCGTTTCAGGACCTCAGGCCTAAACAGTCAGCATATGGCATTGCTATGGTTGGGACATGCGACCTGTAACCTATGTCTGCTTCATGAAGCTGAAGAAAGAAACATTTTTTATGGTTGAAGCTTGGTCATGTCTGTCCCCACCGTGTGTAAACAAGGAAGGATGCAACCATGATTACTATAATAACAAAGGAAACTAGCCTTCAGATGAATCTGAATTCATACACTGCAGAATGGAGTGATGCAGGGTGCCTTTATCCTCAATGACATTGTTGAATTACGGCATCCTCCACACCTTGGACCCAGTCTCACCTTTAGGCTTCTGAATGTGTAAGCCAATAAATATCCTTATTATTTAAGCCAATTTAAAGTTTTCATTTCTGTAGCTTGCAGCCTAAGGCATAGATCTTCCCTGATACTCATATATTCTTTTATAAGAGAAGAAGAATATGGGGCAATATTAATAATATCCACTCTTATTAAGAGAGTGCTGATAAACTGCTCTGTGATTTGTCCCCCAAATTAAATAAGCATGTGTAGCCTGCTGGTCATCTTAACAGTGCTCAATCTCTAGCATAACAAAACAGAAGAGATTTAGAGCTTAAATCAATTGAATATCTATTGACACATTTTAAAATCTCATGTAATATTATGGGTTGTTTTTTTGTCACATGCTTAAGTTCATATATCCCTTCTTTCTTCTTGTATCTATTTCTGATGTGAAGTCAGTCCATTTCACGTTGGATACTATAGTGAAAATACTGAAATAGAGGAAGGAGAAAGGAAAGAAGTGGATTTAGTATTTATTAGTTTGGATAATATGGGCCTGAATGGTTACTTCACCATGAAAATTTCCCCTACTCTCCTACGTGTAGTGAGAGGGGAAGGACAGCAGTTAAAAGCTTTGAATTCTGGTTGTTAGTTTGAATTGTAAATGGAGAGAAATGCCTATATTTTAAAAGCAATGTAATACTTATACTGCACATTGTAACTTCAGCAACACTTTCATGGACATTTTCTCATTTATTTTCTGAAACTCTCTAGTTTTTTATCATTACTGCTTTACAGATGTAGGAAACTGAAACAGAACAGAGCATCAATTTTGAAGTCAGACATCTAGATTTAAATCAGTGCTCTGCTATTTATTACCCACATGAATGTGGGCACATTATTTAACACCTTGAAAGTTTGAATTGCTCACCTTTAAAATAGAGCCTATGTTATTGACCTCACAAAGGCAGAGAGTTTTTTTTTTTGTTTTTTTTTTTGTTTGTTTTTTTTTTATAATACACAATGTATTTATTTATTTATTTATTTATGGCTGTGTTGGGTCTTCATTTCTGTGCATGGGCTTTCTCTAGTTGTGGCAAGTGGGGGTCACTCTTCATCGCGGTGCGCAGGCCTCTCACTATCGCGGCCTCTGTTGTTGCGGAGCACAGGCTCCAGACGCGCAGGCTCAGTAATTGTGGCTCACGGGCCCAGTTGCTCCATGGCATGTGGGATTTTCCCAGACCAGGGCTCGAACCTGTGTTGTCTGCATTGGCAGGCAGATTCTTAACCACTGCGCCACCAGGGAAGCCCAGGCAGAGAGTTTTTAATTGGCACTCAGTAGGCACTAGTTTCTATCACATCCTTTTACTCCCTGCAGGGAAGTTGCACATTTGTCCAGCATCACTGTTAGTAAATGCCACATGGTGCTAACCTCTGTCTCAGATCTTACTATAATGAGAGGCAGCTTTCCTTTATAACATGATGCATTTGTTAATCGAGGACAATACAACTAGAAATCTGAAGGTGAGAAAAATATCTTTGAATGAAGTTTTAGAATAAAATTGTGTATATTAAAGTATATAAAGAAATAGCAAATATAAGCTTGGAAGTAACTTATTTACCAGCATTTAAAATTTGAAACAATAGGATATTTTGCTTGTTTACTCATGCAGAAGATATGTGCATTTTAAATGAGCCAGGCTGTATCAGTGCTATGGAATATTGTAAATAAATGTTTCAGTTGATAAGTTATACTTATTTATTAAGCTTATGTTTGAAAAGCTGTTTAGAGGGTAAAAAGTAAAAGTTGTTTTACCACGTCCCCAAGCACATTCTTTCCTGTTGTTTTAGTTAGTGAGATTAGTAGGTAGGTATATAGATACTGGGAGGAAAAAAATGCTATTAAATGTTTTAATCAGCAAAATATCAATTCTCAAACGTGTGTGTTCATCTTTTAACATACCTGAAATTGAGATTAATTTTGTAATCAGTGGCCTATTAGAATTGTGTCATAGTTTCAGTCAAAGTTTTTTAATCTGAGGTTTGGATGAACTATGGTGCTATCCTTAAATTGAAAGAGAAATAAAATATAATTCCAGATGCAAGTCCCAACTATTACTACTGGTATTGCTAGTGAAGTTGCCTTACTTTCTGTGGCTGGCAGAATAATGGTCCCTGAAGATGTTCATGTCCTAATGGACCTGGAACCTGGGAATATGTTAGGTTACATAGCAAAGAGAAATGAAGTTTGCAGGTGGAACTAAGGCTCCTAGTCAACTGACTTTAAAATAGGGAGATTATTAGGAAGTCTGGTATGCCCAATGTAATCACAAGCGTCCTCAAAAGAGGGAGAGGGAGGCAGAAAAGCTCAGAGTTGGAGAGAGATATGATTACTGAAGAAAAGCACAGAGAGATGTGATATGAGAAGGATTCAACTTGTCATTACTGGTTTTGAGGATGGTGTCAGGGAGCCCCAGGTGAATAAATATCTAGAACATGGAAAAAGCAAGGAAACAGATTCTCCGCTAGAGCCTTCAGAGGGAGCACAGACAGCCTCATGATACATTGATTTTAGCCAGTGGGATCTGGGTCAAACTTCTAATGTAGAGAATTGTAAGATAACAAGTTTGGGTGTTTTAAGCCACTAAATTTGTGATATTTTTGATAACAACAACCATAGAAAAGCAATATACTTTCCAATAATTAATTACTCCCTCCCATAACTTATGGAGGAGGAGTAAGGAAACATGGTATTCTTAAATCTTTAGACTGTGGGTTCAAAAATTCTGTGTCAGTAGTTTTAAGAACTGGTGAAGGGTTTGGGATTAGATAAAACACTAAAATTTGGATCATGTTATACAAATATATATAAGAAGCAACGAACTGGGGCTATGCTAACAAACATGATTAATTATAGTCAGCCATTTCTAGCTGAGAGACTAGACAAAAAAATAGCCTATATCATCCACTAACAATCTATGAAATCTAATCAGTCCGTTAAAATCTTTCCAAGAAAATGCCAAACCCTAATGATTTCACAGATGATTTCTACTAAAATTCCAGAAAACAGATCATTCCAATATTATACAAGCTATTTTAGAGAATAAAAAAAGGTGAATTCAAACCATATAAATTTCTTACCATATTCTAAAGCGGACAGTATAAGAAGGAAAAATAATAAGCCATTCTCACTCAGGAAATAAAAGAAAGAATTCTATATCAAATATTAGCAGATATTATCTCACAATGTATTTTTTAAATAACCAAGTAGGGTTATTTTATTTGAGATTTATTCTGGAAATACAGGGGTAGTTTAACATTAGAAAATCTTAAAATGTAACTCTGTAATCCAATTAAAGATAAAAACCATATGATCGGGCTTCCCTGGTGGCGCAGTGGTTGAGAGTCCGCCTGCTGATGCAGGGAACACGGGTTCATGCCTTGGTCCGGGAAGATCCCACATGCCACGGAGCGGCTGGGCCCGTGAGCCACGGCCGCTGAGCCTGCGCATCCGGAGCCTGTGCCCCACAACGGGAGAGGCCACAACAGTGAGAGGCCCGCGTACCACAAAAAGAAACCCCATATGATCATCACAATGGATAAAGAAAATATCTTTCAGGCAATTCAAAACTCTTGGCAAAATAGGACAAAGTAGGAACTTTATTAACCAGGTTAAAGATATTTACAAAAAATATATGAATATATTTTTTTAAATAGTGGAGCATTAAAAGCATCCCTTTTGAAATCAGAAACAAGGACAGGACTCTATTTTCACTATTTCTGTTCAACGCTGCATTGGAACTTTTAGGCCTTAAAATGATGTGGACGTTATGATTGTCTACATTCAAAAAAATAGAGAATATGGAGTTAATTGTTAAAATTAATGGAAGAGTTAGGTGGTTAGATAGCAAATCAATATTGAATAACCAATTGCATTTTATATGCCAGCAATTGGCAGCGACACATTTTATTTTAAAATTCTATGAAATATATTAAAAAATACACAAAAAATGAAATTATTTGGAATATATAATATAATAACAAATATCTAAGACATATGGAGAAAATTATTGAGCTATCTTGAAATTCAGTGAAGAAGACCTGACTCAATGAAAAGGTAAAGTGTATTTACGGTCTGAAAGACTAAAGATTATACAAATATCCATTTCCCTCAAATTGATCTGTTGATACAACATATTTCTTTAAAAATTCTAACAAATTTTGGAGGAAAATTGAAAGGCTGATTCTAAATGTTATATGGAGCAGCATAGGCCTAAGAATTGCCAAGAGACTAGTGAAGAAAGAATATGGAGAGGAAATCTTCTCTATTCGGTATCAAGATATGGTCTATAATAAATAGGACAATGCAGTTGCACATATTTGAGAAATGAACACTGGAAAAGGAGGAACATGATATTAAGATAGTCATTCAGATGGAAAAAAGTTGAAATGAATTCCATATGGTTTAAATTTTTTAATTTAGAACAGAAAATGTAAAAATATAATTTTATATTTTTGAGGTGGAGACAAATTTCTGAAAAAGGACACAAAAATGCTAATCATGAAGGAAATGCTTAATGAATTCAACTATATTTATATTGAAAAGTTCTATCATAAGACATCACATTGACATTAGAGGAAGAAACCAAGCTTCTCTCAGGGAGAAGACACCATATCTCATGGATTTTTTAAGGTGCCTTCCTTGTCATTAATTTTAAGATATGCCATTATTTTATGTTTCTTTTTTCTAAAGAACAAAATATGATGAATTCTAATTGTAAGACATTATTTTATGATGTATCACAATGTGAAATAATGTGAATCTTGGAATTAGTGTTCCATAATAATTGCAACACATGTAACCAACAAAGTATTGGAACCCAGAGTATAAAAACAACTTCTCTGGGACTTCCCTGGTGGCGCAGTTGTTAAGAATCTGTCTGCCAACGCAGGGGACACGGATTCGAGCCCTGGTCCAGGAAGATCCCACATGCCGTGGAGCAACTAAGCCAATGCGCTACAACTACTGAACCTGCACTCTAGAGCCCGTGAACTACAACTACTGAACCCGCAAGCCATAACTACCAAGCCCGTGCACCACAACTACTGAAGCCCACACACTGTAGAGCCCGTGCTCCACAACAAGAGAAGCCACCGCAGTGAGAAGCCCAGGCACCACAACAAAGAGTAGCCCCTGCTCGCCGCAACTAGAGAAAGCCCATATGCAGCTACAAAGACCCAACACAGCCAAAAATAAATTTAAAAAAAAAAAAAAAACCCACTTCCCTAAATCAGTAAGAAATAAACAAGCAGATAGACATGGTGAATACAGTGTCCCCCTTATCCGAGGTTTCACTTTCTGCGGTTTAAGTTACTTCAGTCATCCAAGGTCCAAACTAATGAATGGAAAATATCAGAAATAAACAATTTGGAAGTTTCAAACTGCACACCATTCTGAGTAGCGTGATGAAATCTCCCACCACCTTGTTCTGTCCCACCTGGGACCTCAATCATTCCTTCCTCTAGTGTTAGCCACTTATTAGCCAGCTTGGTTATCAGGTCAACTGCTGGAGTATTGTGGTGCCTGTGTCCAAGTAACCCTCATTTCACTTAATAACCGACCCCAAAGCACAAGAGTTGTGATGCTGCCAATATGGATATGCCAAAGAGAAGCCATTAAGTGCTTCCTTTAAGTGAAAAGGTGAAAGTTCTGGACTTGATAAGAACAGAAAGAAATCATATGCTGAGGTTGCTAAGATCTCCAGTAAGAACAAGTCTTGTATCCATGAAATTGTGAAGAAGGAAAAAGAAATTCATACTTGTTTTGCTGTTGCACCTCAGACTGCTAAAGTTATGGCCACAGAGCATAATAAAGCTTAGTTAAGATGGAAAAGGCATTCAATTTGCACAATAAGACGTTTGAGAGAGATCACATGTTCATAAGTTTTATTACAGGGTATTGTTATAATTGTTATTATTGTTAATGTCTTACAGTGCCTAATTTATAAATTAAACCTTATCATAGGTACATATGTATAGGGGAAAAACATAGTATATATAGGGTTTGGTACTATTTGTGATTTCAGGCATCCACTGGGTGTCTAGAACATATCCCTGATGGATAAGGGGGGTACTAATATAGGGCAAAAACGATAACCACCTAGGATAAAAAAGTTAACCACCATTTTTAGAAGAGAATACATCAAGGGTGAACTTTTTAAAAAAGAAAATAAATCAACCTCATTAGTAATAAGGGAAATACACATTCAGATGAAAAGATTTCTACCAATGAGATTGATAAAATTAAAAGTCTGACATTATCAAGTGGTGGAAAGAATGTGAATCTATGAAACACTTTTACGCTTCTGGAAGGAACGTAAATTGGTATAACCACTCTAGGAAACTTTTGGCAGTATCCACTAAAACTGGCATATATATAACCTGTGACCATTAATTCCATTCTTAGGCATATACCTAAGATAATCCTATGTGCACTAAAGACATGTAACAGAACATTAGTAGTCATCAATCAAGAGTACACTAATTGATCAGTGTTTGATGAATGAAGAAACCACAGTGTGTATGTGTCTTGTTTAACTGGAAAATATCACCTGTTGGGAGAGCATAGAGGTGATAAGTTATAAAGCCTCAAACTTTGAAGAATTTCGACATTTTCATTTTCAGTTAGAGGATGAGAATTCAGCAGGTGAGCCTGAGAAGATACATTTACCCTAGAAATGTAAACATGCAAACATAAGTTATCAAAGTCTAAAGTTAAGTAAGCTTCTCTCTCAGGAATACATGGTGCTTAGAACACTTCACACACCCTGCCTTGATTGTAGGGTATTATCATTTTTAAGAATTTCATTTAATTTTTAAAACTCACAAGATGTTGTTTTGGTTTTCTGTAGACAGTGCTTAATTAGACTTGCTCACATATTTATAATTTTATTAGTTCTTCGTTCTTTCTTACAACTCAGATCTTTCTTCTGACCATATTCTGTTGCTGACTGAAACAATATTAGAATTAGAATTTCCTTTAGGAAAGATGTGCTGGTCACAAGCCTTTAAAGTTTTGTTAGTCTTAAAATGTTTTAATTTCATTCTCATTGTTGTGAGGTATTTTAACTTGACTGTAGAATCCTAATATTCTGGGTACATTGTTTTGTTTTGTTTCAGCACATCGTAGATCGAGTTCACCTGCCTTCTGGCATCCATTGTTGCTGTTGAGAAATCAACTATCAGTCTGAACTCCTTTTAATGTGATCTCCCTGGGCTCTCTATTCTGTTTCATTGATCTATGTATCTGTTTTTATGCCAGTACCATACTGTTTTGATTACTATAGCTTTGTAATATAGTTTGACATCAGGACGTGTGATACCTCTTTGTTCTTCTTTCTTAAGATTGCTGTGGCTATTCAGGGTCTTTTGTGGTTTCATATAAATTTTCAGACTGTTTGTTCTAGTTCTGTGAAAAATGCTACAGGCATTTTGATAGGGATTCCATTAACTCTGTAGTTTGCTTTGGGTAGTCTGGACATTTTAATAATGTTCTTCCAATCCATGAGCACAGTATATCTTTCCATTTGTTTGTGTCATCTTCAATATCATTCCGCAATGTCCTGTAGTTTTCAGAGTACAGGTCTTTCACCTCTTTGGTTAAATTTACTTCCAGTTATTTTATTCATTCTGATGAGATTGTAAATAAGATTGTTTTCTTCATTTCTCTTTCTGTTAGTTTGTTATTAGTGTATATAAATACAACAGATTTCTGTATGTTAATTTTGTATCCTGCAACTTTACTGAATTCATTTACTAGTTCTAATAGTTTTTTGATGAGGTCTTTAGGATTTTCTATATCTAATAGCATGTCATCTGCAAATAAGGATAGTTTTACATCTTCCTTTCCAATTTGGGTGACAGGTGCTGTCTTTGTCTCAGTGTGGTAGCTAAAGCTGAATACCTTTGGATTTTAGTTTGGCAAATGCCCCCAGGCAGCCAAGCACCTTAGTGCCAGTTCCAAACTCTGCATTTCTCCTTTCTTTTTCTTTAGGCCCTCACTGGTATACAGAGCCTTGCATTTAAGATTTTTTGCTATTTTTATTCCAGCATTTGTATGCTAGAAGTGGAAGTCCAAGAAAAAACTTCTAAAGCATTATTGTATATATTTTTATACATGCTACAGTTACACTTGGTCACATAAATCCACTTCTCGCACATGACACTGATTTGGAGAATTGGTGTTAAACACAAAAAACATTGAGAAGTCATGAATTTGTTTTATATTTTTGCAAATCACTTTATATCTGGTTCGTAGAAGACAGCAGGGATCTTATATCTGCTTCTGCATGTAAGGTGTTGGTATTTGTTATTTTGCTTTAAGTGTACGAGGAAAATCTGACCTCATAAAGATGTGTAGTTGGAAAATGGATGAGTATTTTCAGATTATTGTGAGTATTCTTATTGAAAGTATACTAAAACTCAGTGGCATTTTCTTAGTGGTTAGTGGATTGTAGCAATGTAGAATCTGAATGCATATCAGTAATCATTTATAGTCCATTACATTAATATCTGTTGGTGTATCTCACACTTTAAGTAGATGTTTTAACCATGGATAGCATTTTAGAGAATCATTTACTGGTCAGTGGGAAAATGTGGGTTCACTGTATTAGGCAGATCTTCTATATGTTGACACATTTCACTATACAATATATATATATATAAATCATATTCGTCAGTATCACCATCTGTCTCATCAGAAAAATTCCTGAAGTTTTGGGAAGCTTCCAAGTGTACAGTAGCAGATAAAATTTTCCCAATATTCTAATTTTAGTTGAAAGCTTGAATTTTATTATTGGCAAAAAATAAACAAAACCTACCATCAGTTGGTTTCCTTGGAGTGACAGATTCACTTTGTTCATTTTTGGGTATCAGCTACATTCGAAAATCTGAATAATCTTTGTCTGTCAGACATTCTTTCAAGTAAAAATGGTGTTCAACAAAAGGCACAAGGAGTTCAGCTCAGAACTCAAACAATCTCACAGTACTTTTCTTAGAGACAACATGTTATTTTAGTCTGTGGCAGAAATGCTTTATCCATGCTTCCTTTCTGTTACATAAAATATTAAAAAATACATATACTCAGGAGTTCAGATTTAATAAAATTAATACATATTACTGCTTCATCTAGGACATATAAAAGTGAAATTGCCATTTTCCCCCTGGGAGTGAATATCAGTGAAAAATAAAATGACTGACAGCGAAGGCAGTTTTACCTCCCATTGCTTTTGCGCCATCAGTGCAAATGTTGACAGTTTTGACTCTGTGGGTCTCTTGAAAAGATCTTAGGAGACCCACTGAAGAGGTGTTATGGAAGCCCAGGATCCTGCAGAACACTCTGTGAAATTCTGCTGTAACCTGGCAGTGATTGATAATCAGTGGTGATAGTCGTTGTTCACGTGTGTGTGTGTTTCATGAAACCTTTTAAGGACTTTATAGTATAGAAAATTGGTAGATACTTAGAGCTGGCAAAGGTACGTGTTGGATCAGTATGAGTTTCCAGCTATGAATATTTTTTCATACATGTTGATAGGAGAAGCTGTGCATTCTTTACCACCAGATTTCCAATTCAGGGATGCTTTAACTCTCCCTATGTTCTATTGCTTATTATTAATAAGCCTTCTGTCTTTCATCATGTTGGGTGATGGTTTATTCTTCTTTGCACCTCTGAATAACTCTGATTTTCTGTACATGCAAACTGTCAAACAGGCATACAGGCCACCTATGAAGCAACTGCCAAATAAGAAATATGTTCAGAGACTAAAACATACTTAAATAACCCTTTTATGTTAACACTGTACATGTGAGAATCTCCAGACACTTCCCTTTCCAAACACCAGTATGTTCTCCAAACCACATTTTAGCAGAAGTAACCATTTTTATTGGATAGGGAGAAGAGGTCAAGCCAATTTCTGTCAAGTAGCTTAATTTTCATTAAACAGCAGTCGTGGCATTTTCTCTTGCATTGTGGTACCTAAAGAACAGAGAATTTCAGAGACTGAAAATACTTAAAGAAATTACTGAGATCATCTCTCTACTTTAATACGCTTTTGGTTAGAACTATATTTTTTCTACCCAAAAAAATCATATTAGTTTAATGTTCAATATTTTGAAACTTGTAATTCTTTGGGCTAGGCAAACAATGAAGTTAACCTTTATTATAAATATCTTTCTAAATGAATTGGTACTGTAATTAAGTCTTCAAGGGGAGTTCAGATACATTTATTAGGGATGATATTGGGGTTTTTTGCCCATTCAGTCTAGTGGGACATATAATTTAGAGATTATCAAATATCTTAAAGAATGCATCAGCATTAAATGTAAATAATTTTATATAAACGGGTGCCAGGTTTGGGTACCCACAAGTCATCATATTTGTGTGAGATAGGTTTTCATGAAGTGCTGCTCAGTTTTTAATGTAGATGTTCTCAGAAATGCTAATGGAATATATTCAGTGTGGTAGACAGAATACTAAAGATGACACTCCTAAGATTCCTGTACCCTGGTTATTCAGTCAGTCACTAATCTAGTTACTGCTCTGCTGGAAGGGATTTTGCAGATGTAATTACAGTCCCTCAGTTAAACTTGAGATATGGAGATCTAACCTTAACAGTCTCCCTTCAAAAAACAGAGGCAAGGAACTGAATTGTGCCAGCAACCTCAATGCGTTTGGAAGCCAGTACTTCCCCAGAGCCTTTAGGTAAGAGTCCAGCCTGGATGACATCTTGATTTTGGCCTTGTGAGACCCTCAGCAGAGTTAAGCCGTCCCAGACTTCTGACCTGTAGAACTGTGCAGTAATAAATGGGGGTTACTTTCAGTCACTGCATTACTTAAGTAATTTGTTATGCAGCAGTAGGAAACTACTGCATTCAGACTAAAGGATGCATATTATTATACATCAGTTGGGGATTTATAAACTGAAAGAAAATGAGGCCATCTTAGATGAAAGTACAGTTTATGGCCCTCTGGGAAATCAGAATAAGAAAAAAGAAAATGTTTGTTAAAGGATAAAAGTTAAGGGAGAGATTCAAAGAGATTTTCACTTATCATACCCAATGGGATAGTAGAAAAGTGATAGGATTTCAAGAGGATTTTGTAAGGATTTACTGCATTCCTATAATCTTTGCAAATTCTCCACATGTAATATTTCTTTTCCCTTGTCTCATTAGTGATGAACAAAAGCACACTAATATGATATGGATCTGAACATTTGCCCTGTGGAGCAGGAAAAAAGGGGTGGGGAAAACTGGCATCAAAGGAGGTAAATTGGGTGGTACCAGCTTGGAATATAAGAAAATGCACCAATCTTCGGGCCTCCAGCGAAGAAAATAAGAAAACCCAAGGCAGTCAGACTGGGCCAGGGCATGACTCTAGCTTTGCAATATAAAGGCCTGTAATTTCATCTATTAGTAATGTGTAATTTCATCTATTGGTAATAATTTACACTAAGACACTTTGAAAAGTTAAAGGTGGCATTATTAGTAATTATGCTTGGAAAAAAGCATAAAATGGATGCCCCAGGCAAAATAGCTGTATTGTCACTCTATTATTAATGAACATGTTTGAGACATAGTTTTATATATTAGTCAGAATTACAAATTATACATTAAAAAGTACATATTTCAGAAATCTTAAGCTATAACTATTATTTTGGTAACTTAGACATTTAATTATTTAATCCCCCAGTAATAATAATTAAACTTACTAGAAATCAACATATGAGAATTTGCTGCATATATTGGAAGCTGGTTTCACACCATATTTCTCAACTTTGCTTTTCTTCAATCCAGATAGCCACAAAACATGGTTATTGGTACATTATAATGGTCTGAGTCTCAGATATATCAGTTATAAAAAGGTTGATAATCCTCATCATGTTCTAAATGCTGATATCTGAAAGGTCTGGAAACATACTTAGAGGATTATATGATCTGTGCTTCTTTATTTGTCCTTCTTACTCAATTTTTATTGGTTCATTTCAGATCTTCCTTCCGCTTCTCTGTCTCCTTCTTTATTTTTTTCATTTATTCAATTTTCTCTAATATTTTGGAGCACTTACTCTGTGCCTCAAAGTGTATTAGGTTCTAGATGCTAAGGATAGAATGGTGACTAAATGAAACTATTTACACATTCTTTTAAATCTTTTCCTTCTTGCTATTCTTTTGTTATTCTTGCCTAGGTAACTTTAAAAAAAAAAATCCCATTTGTCTTCCTTTTATTCTGAGCCAGCTTTCTCTCCACAGTTATGTTATCATGACTTTCAAGCATAAATGTATTGGTACATGTCTCTTAAGTTTTGAGAAGTCTTAGTACTTTTTAAAAAATCTGCATATCATCTATCATCAAATTTTAATAATCTTTTTATGATCAGAAGATCCTGTCTTGATCACAGTAAAAGTTTTTCTATATCACTTATTTTCTTCAATAAGAGTATTGAAGAAAATTGATACCTTATACATCATTTTTTTCTTTTTGTTTAGTTATTAGTATGTAGTAATATTAAGGTAACCTGTGTTATTTTAATGCAAATGGTTAGTAGGTCACTTCTGTTACAGTATATAGAGTATTATCAATTATTACATGGCAAAAATGCAGAAACTGTATAAACTCTTACAGAAGAAAGTGCTATTCCAGATATTACAAAGGTTTACGTCTTTAATACTTAAATAATCTAGTGATGCAGCAAAGTTGTCACTTTGCATTTGCCATAGTCTCCCCAGTTCTGGGCTTTAAGTGGTTGGAATGGTAATGACCCTAGAAAATATTGCGATTATTGAGATGCTTCATTTGCATTTTAAAAGTAATAAAATTCCATTGGTAATTATCTTTAAATTACACAATGCTGTTTTTTACTGGGGTTTTTTTTTGTTTTTTGCAGAGAAAAAACTATCTGTTTAAGGTACTATCTAGTACTTTAAGGTACTATCTAGTTTAAGGTACACTGGAGTAAACACACTCCACCCTTCTCTTTCATTTAATGCAGCTATTAAACATGGGAGAATGGAACAGCTATTTGAGGATTTTAAAAAGTAAATAGTAGCATGCAGATTGGGAAGAAGACAAGAATTTGAAGTACCACCAAACCAGCAGTGAGTTTATTATTTTTCTCTCTCTCTCCTGGACTCAGCATAGCCCAAACTTGAAAGTGGTTATTAGGGCATGTATAGAGAAGCTCTAGGGAATACCTCTAGTTTAAATCAAGGAAGAGAAAGGTCCCTTAATGCTTAGAGAAAGCAAGGGAAATCTCCCCTTTAAGAAAAGTTTCTACATGCTCTCCTGGCCTGTCTGCCAAGCAATCCTGTGATAGTGGCAGTGGGGACAACAGTGGCAGCAGTAGGAGTCATAAAAATCTGAGGTGAACCTTCCTCTCTGATCTGCAGAGCTTTTATTCCAAAAGGGCAGGGTAAACCCCATTGCTTTTTGTCTCTGTCCTCCTATTTCTCAGACCTAGAAGCAAATACAGTCATAAAAAGTACACGGCTTAGTGAGATAACTAGAGCCCAAATTTCCTGGAAGCAGGACTGAAATGAGAACCACAGGGACATGGAAGGTACCAGAGAGATAATGGAGAGGGAGGAGCTAGGGAAAGTAACCCCATAAAATTGTTTATCAACTCCTTTGCTCAACTCCAAGTTGTGTATGTGTGAATATGACCCTAAAATTTCTTTGAGAAATAAGCTATTAAGCCATTGAGCTACCTTGGTCCTAGGCTGGTCCCTTGGTGACAAACACATAGGATCAATTTGAATATCAGTTTGAAAATTGACAGTGAAAATTTGACAGTGAAACTGAAAGCTCATAGAAGCTTTGAAAGTTTGGAACGTACATCCTGAACCCAACTAGGTTGATTTTATGCTAAAAAAGGAAAAAAAAAAAAAAGAATCAGCATTCTTTGTAGGATTTAAGTAAGACTGAGAGTGTTCTAATATATTCTTCAAAATGTCTAGGATACAATCCAAAATTACACCCTCTGTAAAGACATAAGAACATCTCAATTTGCATGGGAAAATACACTCAACAGATTCCCACTCTGAAATGGCGAAGATTTTGGAATTATCTGACAAAGACCAAAATATCAATTATAAAGATATTCCAGCTAGTAAGTGCAGGCATTCCTGAAAACCCAAATGTAAATATTAGAATTAAGGAAAGAATAACCAAAATAAAAATTTCTCTGGATATACTGAATAGAATAGAGATGACAGAGGAAAAAGTCAGTGAACGATAGATCACAAGAAAGTATTTAATATGAACACCACAGAGAAAAGAAGATTGGGAAAAATATGAACAGAGTCTCAGGGATCTGTGGGAAAAATCAAAGCAGTTGTCATGGGTTCCAGAAGCCAACAAAAGGAGAGAAGAAATATGACTGAAGACTTCTCAAATTTGGCAAAAGATTTAAATCTGCAGATTCAAGAAGGCAAATAAACTCCAAACAAGAAATACTTGAAGCCAGAGATATCATAATCAAAACTGAGAGTTAAAGACAAAGAAAAAAATGACATGGAAAAACAACCTGTTATTTTTAGGGGAACAGTGATTCTAACAACAGCAGATTTCTCATGGCAAACCATAAAAGCCAGAAGGATAGCACACCTTTTTGAAATACTGAAAGAAAGGATTGTCAGTGAAGATGGAGGTGAAATAAGGGCATTCTCAGATGAGGAAAAACTAATTTATAACCAAAAGAGCTTCTTTAAAGGTTGGTAATTTTTGCAGATCTTAGTGTGTTCAAATGTATTGTTTTAGAATTTAAATAGAAGGCTATTTCTTTGTTGTTCTTCCTCCCTTTATCGCTGTTCAGACTCTACCCATTCATCAGAACCTTGATTAATTTACACTTTTGACTTCCTGGATCGTCTCTCACTCTACCATGCATGAACCTGGTGGACTTCAGTATACTTTTCTTATAACTTGCATTCCATTCAATCCCTCCCCTTCTAATCTCTTTGTAGTCAAAGATCTTCCTCAATACTTGTCTGTGTCCTCAGCATCTAGTATAGTGACTGAGCATCCCAGGTGCTCAGTCTATGTACTTCTGAATAGAAATGAATTCTTGATAGGAAAATCATACCTTTCCTTGGTTTATAATAAAAGCAAGGCTGAGCTTATCTTGTTTTGGCTCTTGGCTACTAGTGTATATCTTATTAGACACTGGCCAGAACATAAATCAGACACTTAATATTTCTATTTTGGCAAGACATGTTGTAGGGATAAGACTGGGATACATAATTCTTAAGGAATTATTATGAAAAGTGGTTATTCTTAAGATATTTTTCTTAAGATCCTTTACTGTTAAAGCTTTAATTTAATTAGAATATTGTTTATATTAGAAAATATTTTAATGGTGCTATTAAACACTGTATGAATGTTAAAATATGCTGAGTGTAACTTTGGGAAACAAAAACCATCTTAATTTAGAAAACTCCCTGAGGTCCTCCTTGTAGTTTTTAAGAGTTGTTCTCACTATAAGCATCTGGAAATACAGCTTGTGCTCAATATACACTTACACAGTATTGTCAGTGAACCCTTAATACTTGTTAAGCATCTCTTCTGTGCTGTAGATTTTTTTATTATGTCACCTCCTTTAACCTTTCAAGAGTTCTCTATCATAAAGGATTGTTACCTCATTTTACAAATAAGAAAGCTAAGTTTAATGGTTAATGGTTAACATGTTTCAGATAGGCCATCATATGCTTAAAATATGTTATCTAAATTAATTAGCATTCCTAAGAAAAATGACTGATTTCTCAATTTTACTGTTGGGAAAACTGAGGCTTAGAAAACAGAACTAACTTTCCCATGATCACAAAGCTAAAATTCGGGGCTTGGACTCAAACCCTAGAGTATTTGACATAGAGCCTCAATTCTTAAGATTTTATCCTTTGCATTTTGCCTTTTTTATGTATACTTAATACAGAAAACAGGTCATGAAAAATTTATTATTGAATTTCAATCAAGATTTTAGAAAACACAAAATCGTTTTTGAGAAAAATTTTCACCATCTTATTTACTGTCAACTGCCTAAGTGTATAGACCTAAAAAAAAGTGATCTTAAAAATGGCATCTAGAGTTGGAAACACTTCTCCCTAAGTACACATATGTTTTATTTGACGGATTATGTCAAAGCACTATATTAAACTTAATATTTTAAATATTGGTAGTTGAGATTTAAGAATATCAGGTATTTGTAATTGTGTTGTAACTATAATTATATTCTTTAGATTTCTCCAGTTTATAGAATTATTTATTTCCTTCACTTGAATGAAAAACACTGATTATACTGAGTAGAAAGCAAGTTATGAACAGTAACAAAATGATTAAAATTTGGCAAGGTGAAAAAAATGTGTCAGACTGTTTCGAAGTTTGAGTTGGTTTGTAATCATACATAAAGGCATGCTGTCAATGATTTTACTAGTATACTAAAAAAGCAATTTATACAGCTTTTTAGTAGCATGATATTTTTAGTTTTAATTGTCCCTGATTAATGCCTTCAGGATATGATTACGTTATAACATTATAAAAATGCGTTAGCCAAAATTCATGATTTATATGCAATCAGAACACTTTAAATTTTTCCAGCTGTATCCTTAAACTTACTTCACAAAAATCTTTAACTGTGTTTCATCTTACCTATTTTTTAAAGTCATGACAGTTTTTTAATCTCCAAGGCAGATGAAATCATTAAACCTAGTTTTTTTGCTCATGAGCAAAGTTATATATAAAGCCTAAGAACTCTGATTTATCGTTTTTAAAATTAACATAGCAATGACAAGACCAGTTTTCAGCCTTGTTTGTGGTCGACTGCACAGTAAAGTTCTCATTACTGATTTACAAGGGTTAGATGTGTAATCTACCACATATGGCTTTTTGAATGCACCACTAGATTTATATTTTCAGAGTTTCACTGAAATCTAAATTAAGAATTTCGGATGGTATATATTATTAATGATATATTAATGATATATCAAAGCCACAATAATGTACATTGGAGTCTGGCTTCATTTAAACTCTCTGAGGATTTAAGAGTTTAACTTCTAAAGCCATCCAATAACCTGCCCTTAAATTTTCTGAAAAGAGATGAAAAGTGGATGTGAAGTAGAATAAATCTAGAATACAATAGCAGGAGCACAAAACTAGCCTGCAGACATAAATTTTCTCAATTGTTCTGCCTTCCATACAAAAGTAGTCCTTCTCATTGCCCTAATGTGGGGATAAGGTGGGTCAGCTTAGTGGTGTGGTTTATTATAAACCTTAAGGAAGGGCAAAAACAACAAAAGCACCAACAAAATCTATTTTGGCTGTGTCCTTAACCATGAAGTCCTCTTTATCTCTCAGAAGGGCAAAAGTTAGGAATTGGCCACTGCTGCTCACCCTACATGCCACTCTCCCTCTGGACTCCCTTTCTTTCATATTTTTCCTAAACATTTACCTGAACCATCTTTCATCTTCTTCCTACACCATATTAATTTTTCATATAAAAGCTTGCCAAAGATTTCAAGTGGTGTATATACACTATCTGGTGCACTAAGTGCACTGCTCTTAGATACCTCCATTGCACCTTTGGGTAATAAAATGAGTGATTATTTACTGTTTTATTTTCCTTCAGAAACCCATTAAAAATATAATACAAATTTTTTTAACATGTATATTCCCATCTGTAGTTAATTTGGTCTCGATACACATAACAACGTCAAAAGTTATACTAAATTAAGCAAAGAAAATGTTGCATCTAGCTTCTTGCAATGCATTAAATCTTTCACATGAAGTTCCTACTTCATTTGATTCCAAGAAAGTGAAAATGTAAACTTGTCAATTAATATTTTTTTCTATTTGAATTACTTTATTCATCTACCTCTCATTTGATTCTCTCCAAGTAGCCTGGGTGTTGGGCTATAGATCAGAAACCACCATTCTTTCTCTGCCCTCTGAGACCTTAGGTCTCTGCATCTTTGCAGTGAATTCCTTAGCCTACATGGCAGCAGAGCACACTGCTGGACTTTGCTCCCAGGAATGTAGCTGGTGGGTTCAACAAAAGAATATTCATCTCAGGGCTCTGTAGCCTTTCTTTCCAGTTCTCTTCACCCACTCTTTATCTTCCCACCCACTCCAGCCCTACCCTTCCATCTCGTACTGCTGCTGAAGATATTGCTGAACTTGCGCTATGTCATCTATAGGTCCCCTACGTTAAACCAACCACCCCTCTGGCCTCCTTGGCAGCGAGAGTCAAAGTAGGCTCAGGAATGATAGCTCAGTCCTTATCTCCACCTAGTCACACAGTATTTTCCTTTATTCTCTATTTGAGCCACCCTGTATTGGCCTGTTGTTTCCCAATCCATATCCGCCAGAGTTCCAAAAGAATACCACTAATCCTTATCCCTTCCCACCTGCCATCAGAGCAAAGTCTTTAGATGACTAGGAAGACATCACCTATGTGGAAATACAAAAGAGAAATGCATGTTGGTACACCTCAAAATTTATTATCACTGTACTATACAAAACATGGTCTACACATTGGGAGTGAACAAGTACTTGATTTCTCAGTACTTTCCTGCCCTTGTGGTGCTTACATTCTAAAGGAGAGATGGTCAATAGCCATAGTAAATAATTAGATTAATTGATATATTAAAAAAATAAAAATGAAATGCATTAAAAAATGAAAATGAAACAGAAAAAAATAGTAGATCTAAGTAAGAGATAATCTGGGAATGCCAGGGTGGGAATAAGGATCTTTATAATTATAATTTGGTGATCAAGAAATGCCTTCCTGAAAAAAGTGTTATTGTTATGGAACCAAGCTTGGGTCCATTCACCTGTGTGCAGTAAAGCCAATATACTGACGCCAGGTTGTGGTGAAGAAAGTGCAGCGTTAATTGTATTTAGCTGCCAGACAAGATGTTCAGAGCAGTGAAGGCTCAAAAAACTCAAAATCTCTGATGGGTTGCAGGGAAGCATTTTTAAAGGCAAGGTGAGGGAGAGGAGTTGAGGGGGATGTGATCAGCTTGTGTACAATTCTCTGATTGGTTGATGGTGAGGTAATAGAGTGGTGTCACAGGGGTTAACATTATGAATCCTCAGACTCCAGCTGGACTGGGGGCTACGTGCTCATGGTTACCATGTAGTTAACTTCTTCCATTTGGTGGGTGCTTTAGTATCTGTAAAACAACTCAGGAATGTGTATCAGGTACTATCATCTGTATACTTCAGGGAGGCACTAAAAATTCTGTGACTGCTGTATGGCTGACTTACTGTTTAAATTGTTACAGCTCTCCTGATCCAACTGCTACTTTGCTTACTACATGTTCACATCCTTTCAATCATTAATTTTTTTTTCTTTGGTATAAATTAATCCCAAACTCCTAATTTATCAATTATTAATTCTTAAACCAGGCTTTTGTAACTCAGGAGGTCTGGGAGACTATAGGTTTTCTACAGACAAGAGGCAGGCAAAGGACATGGGGGTAGGGGTCTCTCCCAGAAAGGCTCCATAGGGTCCTCCTTGGTTACAATATTTTAAAAAATTTGAGGAAGTTCTGAAGAGAGATCTAGGTAGAGAATGTTCCAGACAAGTGAAAAGCCAGTGAAGAGGTCTTGAGGTGGAAACATGCTTGACTCATTTGATGACCTCCCTCCACTGCAAAAAAAGCCAGTGTAGCTGGAGTGCAGTCAACAAAGGAGATTATTATAGGAAATTTTAGATTTTGTGTTTCTTCTTGTGACAACTTTGATAAATTGTAAAATTTATTAGCATAATATTTTATATATTACCTTGATGTCTTTAGGAATTGTAGAAACATTTCCTTACTCACTTTTGGTGCTGGTGGTTTGTACTTGTCTCTCTTTTATTCTTAATCAGTTTATTAGGTATGTATCAATTTTTGCCAATTTTCTCTTACATTTATTTTATTGTTTGTTGATTTTCCTCTTTATTATTTCCTTCTATTTTTTAAAGCTTTAATGCCCTCTTCTTTTCCCATCTTCTGGGAAGAATTTTAACCATTGATTTTCAGTCTCTTTTTTCTGATATACACTATGAATTTTCCAAAGCACTGTCATTTCAGCTCACACATTTTTGAGTTTAAAGTATTTTAAACTCAGTTTAAAGTATTTTCTAATTTCCATTATAATGGAAATTGTATTTTCTAATTTCCATTATAATTTCTTTCTCTTGTGGACTACTTAGAAGTGTATCGTTTCATGTCTAGACAGTTTGGGCTTTTCTGGTTATCTTTTTAGTCCTTTATTTCTATTATTTACATTGTAGCCAGTGAACATACTTTGGAATATTTCCACTTTTGAAATTCGTTGAGTTTTTTTCTCCAATACTCAGTAAATGGTCAATTTTTATAAAAGTACCATATACACTTAAAAGGAATGTGAATTTTGTTGTCAGGTGCAATGTTGTATTAGGTCAATTAAGACAGACTTGCTAATTTATTGTTCTGATCTGTTATCTCCTTAGTGAATTTTTTTTATGGTTGTTCTATCAGCGATTAAGAGACATGTTAGGGTTTCCCTGGTGGCGTAGTGGTTGAGAGTCTGCCTGCCGATGCAGGGGACACAGGTTCGTGCCCCAGTCCGGGAATATCCCACATGCTGTGGAGCGGCTGGGCCCGTGAGCCATGGAAATACAAAAGAGAAATGCATGTTGGTACACCTCAAAATTTATTATCACTGTACTATACAAAACATGGTCTACACACTGGGAGTGAACAAGTACATGTATTCTCAGTACTTTCTTTACTTGGTTTGTAATTTTTATTTGTGAGCTCATCTTAAGTCAGCTTTCCTGTGGGAATTTTATGTTTACTGAGATGATATCATAGTGATATTTCATTTATTTTTACTTAACTGACAAGGAAATCCCTAATCCTTGTATGATCCCCAAATTGTAGGATCAATTTGTACATTACATTCATGGTTTAATATTCTTGTGGCTTCACACCTATGCATGATGGTGGCTTGGAGTTTTGATTTGTTTATCAAGTCTTTTCTAGCATACCCAGAATTTATTTTGAGCCAGAGTTCCTTGCTGCTTTCTTGCATATGGATTTTTAAAGTTATTTTCAAGTATGTTTGAAAGTCATTAACAGCAGCTATTCCAGGCTTTCTGATTTGTGTATGAATCTCAGTTCCTTACTCACTAATACCTGTCACTGCAGATATTTTGAAACCATGCCCATTATTTAATAAGACTTGTATCTTATATGATACCCAGGCTCTGACAGCATTAATTCATGATCTTATCACTCCAGACTTGAATTTTTTTAAGCTTTATTCCTGTACCTGAGAATTGTTTTTACTTCAAACTTAGCTATACATTCAAAAATTTGTATATTACATATTATTTGGCATCTCTGTGTGTTTTTCAGAAAAGGAGTCTCATTCTACGTGACATGAGAACATAAAAACAATATTTTAAT
This sequence comes from Lipotes vexillifer, assembly GCF_000442215.2. Taxonomy (NCBI): domain Eukaryota; kingdom Metazoa; phylum Chordata; class Mammalia; order Artiodactyla; family Lipotidae; genus Lipotes; species Lipotes vexillifer. Next base: position 1,083,472 of record NW_006787415.1, read on the forward strand.
GTCTAAACAATATTCTGCCGTATTTCACCACAGAGTTTCACCATACTTTTCATTAAACTAATACTGTTTTTGTCATCATTAGAAGTCACTTTTTTGGGCTTCCTTGGTGGTGCAGTGGTTGAGAGTCTGCCTGCCGATGCAGGGGACATGGGTTCGTGCCCCGGTCCGGGAAGATCCCACATGCCGCGGAGCGGCTGAGCCCATGAGCCATGGCCGCTGAGCCTACGCGTCCGGAGCCTGTGCTCCGCAACGGGAGAGGCCACAACAGTGAGAGGCCCGCGAACCACAAAAAAAAAAAAAAAAAAAAAAAGTCACTTCTTTTCTTAGTATTCATAGAAACAGTACTGTTAAGAATGTTATAGGTTACTTAAACATTTAAAAGGATCTGGAAGTCTATTTTTAATTACTGTTATAACTATACTGATATTAAATGTATAACTTATGTAATTGTACTTTTATAGTCCTAGATCATCATCTTGTCTTTTAATGGAACAGAGGCAGATAATTAGCAAACTAGTAAGGCAAGTTATTGTTTTAAAATATGTTCAAGGCCCAATTTGAATGTAATTGTGTAAGTGGGTTTTACATTATCTGGACATCATTATTAAAATACTATAAATTATTTTTCAAATTCGTGGATGAAATACATTTGATTCTTCTAAATTATATTTTTTATTTAAGGCCCTGCATTCAACCACATTTTATATTAGTCTTTCTATGCATTTCCTTTAAAGTATCCCTCACTGAGAATGTGCCAAATAACAGTGTTGATGCAGAGATGTACTACAGGGCCTGCACATTTAAGGAACATAAGTGTCCCTCTGTCAGTAACATCAGCTCATAAGCATTTTTTTACGCTTTTCCCTGATCAGTTCTTTGTTCAGGAATTCTACCCCCCAACTTCCACTTCCTTTCCCTGGCTCACCTCTGCCCGCTCAATGATACCGCCAAGCTATTTCCCTCTCTAAAAGCCTTTCCTGCTTTGATTTCCCCTATTCAGTGTCTTTTGTAAGTTATTCTCCCATAATATCCTATGTACATCTTTATGTCTCAGAACATTTTTTAAATGCATGTTTGTGTGGCTCAGGCTCCTGAAAGCAGTGCTCAGCATGTATTCATTTTTGTACCTTGGGGACCCGTCACACACTACGTTACATTGGGCCTCAAGAAGTAGTAGGACTCATAGGTAAAAACTTACCTCATAGGGTGCAATCATAAGATAAATAACTTACCTAGGATTATGCAGTATTTTATGCCAGGAAAGCCAGGATTTTGAACTGAGGTGGTCTAGCTAGTATTTAAAGGCAGCAGTTTGGGAGCTGGATGACTTCCTTTTGGTAGGATACACCCATTTGATCACATTAAAAACTCTGATGTCCTGATTAGGCCGTTATTGTAACATGTATCCTGTAGGGTTTTAGAGGTTTCTGATCATCTTGATGAGGTGTATCATATCAGGTCCAGGATAGTGTGTTTTGTTTTCAGATGAGAGATTCTCTTGACTCCTGGTGCATGACTTGATTCATTTTTAGATGACAAATTAGAAGTTGTTTTGGTTTCCTTTGTGTTTTCAGAATTTCTACATTAAAAGAGGGCTTTAAAAAGCATCTGTATTATAGCTATCTTTAAATAACAGCTGTGTTAAATCCTTTCCCCTCCTAACCTCTACCCCTTGTTATAATAGGAAACATGTGGGTTCTAGAAAGGACCTGAAAAGCATGGGCTTTTAAACAGAATAATGCAAGTCATTTAAATTAGTCATGGTTACAATTATTCTCCATAACTTTTAAGTCAAAGAAAATCTCCTCGGTGTGCCAAATGTAAGAACAATGAAATTCAAACTTATCAGAAGCTTAGTTGAAGATTTTGACTTTACATTTCGGTAAAAGAAGAATAGCAGTAGAGGGTCGTTTTTGGTTGTTAAATTACACCCTGATCTACAAGGCATTGTATTAATTACTATTCAAATTTCACAAACATGATTATCATATTTATGTCTTTAATTTTCTTACTATAAAACTATTATAAACACTTACATGAATTTGGAAAATGGGAAAAAAGGAAGAAAAGTTACCCACAGTCTCTTCACATAATACAGTTGCTGTTAACAGTTTAGCATATTTATGTGGTCCTTTTGTTTTCCTATGAAAATGTGGTGATTTGGATTTATTTACTTACTTACTTACTTACTTATTTATTTATTTATTTATTTTTATTTATGGTACGCGGGCCTCTCACTGCCGTGGCCTCTTCCGTTGCGGAGCACAGGCTCCGGACGCGCAGGCTCAGCGGCCATGGCTCATGCGCCTAGCCGCTCCGCGGCGTGTGGGATCTTCCCGGACCGGGGCACGAAACCGTGTCCCCTGCATCGGCAGGCGGACTCTCAACCACTGCACCACCAGGGAAGCCCATGATTTGGATTTTTTAGCGCTTAGTTGTGATCATTCCTCTATGTCAATATGTACTCATCATTTTTGAATTTTATTTTATATAAATTTATATTTTACAGTATAAAATATGTCTTGTATATTATAAATTATCATTTTTACCACCATATGTTTTTATATGACCACACAGTAGTCATTGATTTCCCATAACCTGGTGAAGAATTTAGGGCCCCCAGAGAGGTCACTGTTCATTCTTTCTCTTCCCCTGTACAACAGGGCTGATGCTGGGAAGATACTGAAGTTGTACACCTTCTGCATTCCTCTTGCTTCCCACTGTTGCTTCTAAATCAAAATCTCTCTTGCCCTCATATAAAAACTCAGCATTTGAAGCTGAAGCTTGAGCTTTACCATCATGTCCCTCACTGTCACTGTGACTGATCCATCTCGTTGATTCTCACATTTCCTATGGATGTTGGCCACCTTTCCCACCTAAGTTCTTTGTGATCATGTGCAATTTCATGTTCATGGTATCAGTCCACCCAACACTACTTAATTATTCGTTGACATCAGCCTCTACCTCTGTCTGCCCTTCTTTACTCTCATGGCAATACCTAATCATGTCATGGAATTTCATCTGTGAAATCTAAAAATCCCTAAATCTATCTCTTATCACAGTCTCCAATAATTTTTTTGGAAAGTGTCTGTTCTTTTACCTCATTGATTACTCCATTCTCCTGACCACTGTATTCATTTCTGCCAAGTATCAAGCTCTGACCTTACTTTACTTATCAAGCATAGAGGCTTTACAAGGTCTATCTCTTCTCTCACTCTCAGTTTTACTGCCACCTCTTACACCCTAGGATTCTTCCTTTATACCTGATCTACAAAATCTCAGCTCTCTTTCCTATTTCTCTCGGTTGCTATTTCCAATAGCCATCCACCTTTGACCCATGCATCATATAACATTGCCTCCTTTTTCACTTAGACACACAAGAATATTAGAAACTAAGTTCCTTAACTTAGCAAGCTGTATCTTTCAAAGTCCTTATGGCAGTCATCTCCATTGTGAACCTGTAAACATTCCTATTAAAGTCAGCAGGGAAAACACGGAGTTCAATACCACATATTTCAACAGTATGTTGAAAATCCTAGCCAATGTAGTAACATTACAGAAAAAATATGGAAAAAATATGTAAGTATACAACAAAAAGAATAATATAGAAAATAGAAGAATTTAAAACAAGTGACAATACTATTTTTATTTGGGAACAGTATATTTGAATGGGTATGGGAGAAGAAATGTAAAACTTATTAAAGTGACTAAATTTGATATGTACTGGTTCATGTAGCAAAGGGATATATGACTTGATGACAACCCACATTGACCGAATTTTAATCTGCATATGGTAGTGGAATTATTTTAGTTGTGGTGAAAAACGTGGTGAAATATATGGGCATTCTAAAGGAAATTTTGTACCAAACAGTGGTCATCAGCATGCTAATTATAGTTGAACTTGATTTAGAATTTTTGCAGAACGTTTAATCTCAAATTATATATTTTTTAAAAATCTTAAAATGCCCAAGAGAATTTTAATATCCTTTTAAGAGGAGATACTTTTCTTTCACCCTCCATCTCTCCCTTCCTTCCTTCTTCCTTCCTTCTTCCGTTCAATTATGACACAAGTTCAGTTACTCCTAAATCTTAGTTTTCCGTTTTTTGTTGTTTTAATAAGTACCTGATTTAGCACTCCTAAAATTCACACTACGTTTAAGAATTTTTTGAAGTTTTTATTTCACTTATCGTTTAATGGAACTAGATAAGAACATGTTTTTCTCCTCTTTCTCTTCTTCCCCTTCTGTATATTACTACCTTCATCTTTCCTTCCCACTTTATCTTGATTTAACCCTGGAATAATTTCAGTCGCCTTAATAAGCCAAATGAAGTAGGGCTTATCATCTCTCTATTCATCCATTCATCCATCCATCCACCCATCCATTAATAAAGAAGTTATTCATCTATTTGTGAATTTGAAATGTCTATAAGATCTATTTTAATTTCTAAATACTTAGAGAAAGTAACATATGTATATTTAATCTCTTGGCTGTTTCTTCCTATAGTTATATGTTTTAAATAACCTGTTTATACTACATTTTGCTTAACAAATATATCTTCATTTGTCTGATAGGCCAGTGGATACCAGACCTTGACATTCAACATGAAGGTTTGAAAGAGTAGTTAAGGATAAACTTTGAACTAATCTCCATTTTCAACCCTTCAGCAATGACTCTCCTCAAACCTTGTGTGCCTCAGTCTTGAGTCTCTCTGGGGTTCTACCAGGCTCATAAAATCCTTCTCTCCTGTCATGTGGGCTGTGGCTCCACTAAATCAGTCCGTGTTCCTTCATGAATCTTGTCTTTCCAAAACCCGGGCAAGGTGGTTTATTGTTTTATTTAAATTTAATTATTCCTTGCCATTATTCTTTAAGTTTCTGGAGAAAAAAAGTCACAAGCATTCAACTAACCGCCTTTAATTAGGGGCAACTCTTCTCTAAATTGTAATCAGAAGCAAAATAAAATTAGCTGGTAAATGGATTTGTCTTTGGTAATCATGTGATCTTTTGCAAATCATTTTACCTGTCCTGGCTTTAATTTTTTCATAAAATGAGCTTACATGTATTTTATAAGGATATGAGAATTAGAGAACATACAACTAAGTCAAAAAATAACAATTTTATTTTATAACAAATAACTTTTGTTACTTGAAGATACATTAAAACATACTCTTGGAAGATTATAGTTCCATGTATTAAATGATATTTTTTCAGGAGTATATCTGAATTAGTAAAATAGTACATAAATCTTTGACTAAAGAGTATTAGTGATTTCAGATATTATCCTCTTTACTAATAATTTAAACCAAAAGATCAAATGTCTTGCTGAAATTTTTGTCTTAAATAATAGTTCAGTATCATGTATTCCGTGGTCAGATCATCTTATTAGCTAAGAAATTTTCAAAGGAAATATTTTCAGTTTTCCAAGTACCATAGATAGTTTTTATGTTACATTAGTTAAAATGGTATTTCATAAAATAAAATTACAAAATTTTATTACTAAAAATATAAATGTGAGTTCAAGAATCTTATAAATGTAGTTTATTTTAGGGTATTTCTTTGAAACTAGGTTTAAAGAATTGAAAAATATTTAAATAATCATTGCTTTTTCATTTACGTTTTCTAAGTTGTAACTTTATCTTACATGACAATGAAAAGTGGTATTTATAAAGTGTATGTTTATGGTATGCCTTTTGAGAACTGTATAATTGATAAAATAATTTTATCTAAAATATAAAATTGAAAAGAATATTAACAGTTTATTGACTGACATATACATATGATTTTCTCCTGAAATTGTTTTTAGGGGCTGGATATCACAGTTTAATATTGACATATTTGAGGGGGAAAACTATCATTTTTCTTTTCTTCTATTAACACCAAGCATAAATATTTGCATTTTAATTCTGACATTTGATAATTAACGTTTGTGTTTTCTAGGTATAGCTTACTTGAGTGGAATGTGTAGTGAAAAGAGAAAATGTATTATTGCTGAAGACAATGGCCTGAATCTTGCATTTACAATTGCTCATGAAATGGGCCACAAGTAAGTAAAAATCCTGGCTATGCTAATATATTAGCACGTACCTTTGTAATTTGAATTATTGAATTACACGCATATCTTTTCATTTTTTGCTTTGAGCCTAAGTTTTTCAAATTAGGTAAACGAGGAGGCAGAGAAGATCATTTAAATTTGACCAGTGTCTTCTGGATATTGTAACCATTCCTGATACTCTGAATGAAATCTTACTACATTATTAAAATCCTCATCAGGACAATCATTACATGGCACATGATTTATTTCACTCACATTTCCAAATGATATAAACCTTGCAATAATCATGACACTACACAGCTGTGCATTATTCAAGCATCCAAGGAAAACACTATGTACAAGTAAAAATAGTTCCAGCTTCTAATAGTACCTGTTTGTTATTATCCACTACAAAGCAAAGGAATTAATCTGTACAGTTTAGGAGCAATGCATCTGGAAGAGAATTAAACTGGACTCACAATTCATGTGTAATGAACATTAAGTATGTATCAGGCATAATTCTAAGTAAGCATTTTACATAAATTATTTCACTTAAAACTCACAAAAAGCACGGATTTCATTTTACAGATAATAAAAATAGCAATAATAATTAGTGGTAGCAACACTTATATAGCACTTACTGTGTGCCAGGCACATTTCTATATGCTTTATATATCCCCACAGCATTCTTGTCAGGTAGACTGTAAGAGTACCCATCTTATAGGGGAGAAAACTGAAGTACAGAGAGGTTAATTTACCCTCCCAAAGTTATAAAAATACTATGATGGAGGAAGGATTTGAGCTCAAGTCATCTAACTCAGGTCATACTGTTCTGAATTTCTTCATTAAGTTGTCTACTATCTTTGGACCTTGGATTCCTCATCAATAAAATGAGGATAATATCTGTGTTATGAGGTTGGTTTGGGATTCAAATGATGTAAGAAATAGACACATTTACAGGAAATACATTATAGTAGAATGGTGTGGGTTAGGGAATCAGACTTAATTTTGACTGTAGACTTCTCTACATGCTAGCAGTGTCAGCAGTACAGATGAAAAGTATTTTAATTGAACTCAGATTTACTGAAGTCCTACTCAGGGAGGTGATCTTTATGGAGACCTCTTTGGTCAAAGACATATTTAGTTTGGCCAGCAGTGTTTCAAAAATTGAATCAGTTGCCAACATTAAAAAGTATAAATTTGACTTAAAAATTCAAATTTCCAGACCTGGCAACATTAGACTCACAGTCCCATACGGCAGCCATTCCTTGGAGTTGAGTAGCATCTGTACCCTTGAGGCTGGGCCCATCTTTCCCAGCTTATCACAGGCGGCAGCACTCTGCTATCGTGCGCCCAGCTGACTTCGTTTTCATTATATACCTGGACTCTGTAGACAATTGCATAAACTTGTGTTGGCAGTGGAATTTGACTAGTAAAGGAAAACTTAGACAAAAACTTATATACGACATAATGGTGTTTGTTTAAAAAAAACCTTTTTTTTAGAGTAAACTGAAGTATAGGAAAATGATCAAGTCATAATTATACAGCCCTATGAATTATCAAAAATTGAATGTACCCGTGTACCCATAACCTAGTCCGAGAAATAGGATATTATCAGCAGG
>NW_006787415.1:1091135-1132903 GCF_000442215.2 Lipotes vexillifer
CACTTTCATTTTCTCCCATGCAGGATTTCAGTAGTCATTCAAGTGCTCTAGAATATATGACGAGTTTGTTATTTGAAAAAGAAACAAGAAAAGATAAATGCACTTTAAAATCATTATCTTTTAGGGAAAGTATACAATCCAGTGACCTCATTCAGTATTTCACACCAGGAATCATAGGATTTAGATTCTTAATTCCAATACAGTTTTCATAATTTAAAGATGTTTCAGTTTAATCATAATAGGAAAAACCACATGTATCATTTGAATGAAAAATGCTGACAATAATGTTTAGAGGCAAGAAAGTTATTGTTAAAAATATTTTAAGACAGTGCATATTAATCATAAATACAATTTTTATAAATTAAATGTAAGTTTCTGAATAATTAAAATTTTTACTTCAGCCATGCATTAACAGTTTGGTAGACAAGCTGAGTATCTTTTAATGAAACAGACATTAAATAATTTTGTCAAGTACCCTGAATACTAGAGGGTTCACTTTAAAAAGAAATTTTAGAGTTTAAAAGCAATTTCTTTTAAATTAATTTCTTCAGTCTGTGTTATATTCTAAAACATAGGAAAAACAGTAATTAAAGGAACCAACCACAGTACAAGTTGCTTCATTAATATGCAAAGGCTCAGTCAAGAACCTACAACTACTTAAACAAAAAACTAAATGATATAATTTAAGGAAAGGCCACTTGAGCTTTATGTAGTAGAAACATTGGTTTATTACCAGGAACTCAGGTTGGAATGGCTAAAATGGTAGTAAAATATTATTTTGACTTTTATAGAGCTGTACCCAAAATCAATAGACATGTGCCAAAGGTATGTGTAATGCTTGATGGATTAATACCAGAACATGTGATATATGTTGAACTACTTAGCCGCTAAAAATTCTCCTTACCAGTAAGCAATATTTGTCTCAAAAATAGAGGCTAAAATTTTTCTTGCAGCTAGATAGTGGGAGACAGTAGCAGTGAGAGTAATGGTGTCTTCATAAAGAACAAACAAACAGCAGGAAGTTCATCCATATAAATTACATCATCATCATCCAGTGTAAGATAAAAAGCACAATGAAACAAAAATGTAGGAAGAGGAAATAAAAAACAATGTTCATATACACATAGCTGCTCACATGGGGAAAGTTTTCATAGATGTTAGATAAGTATATTTATGGATTCTATGTGCATGTGTGCACACACACACACCCACCCCAACAGAGCTCTTTTACTTAGAGGTGTAATTAATATTCAGCTACTTAAGTGAAGCTACTTAATTCTTTTTTTTTTTTCTTTTTGGATTTCTTTCTTTTTTTGGTTTTAATTTCTTCTAATATATTCAATATATTTCCTGTAGGCAGAACTGGATCATTTAATTTTTCAACCCACAGTTTAAGAAAGGCAGAATGATTTCATCTGAACTTGTCACTTCAAGAATACATTTATAATTACATATGAAATGATTCTAAATTGCTTTGAGTGTATTTATGATTGTTGCCTTGAATTTGATCTCTAGAAATTCCCAGAGCAACTCCATGTATAGCTGGGAAAGTCAATATGGGCCACCAAGAAATAAAACTGACTCTTGTGGGGTGAGAATTTAAGTAATTGAAGTGAACAAAAATACCCTTCTTTTACTATTGCAAAAGAATCTTAAGTAATATCTGCAAAAATATATTAAAATTTTCCTTAGAGAAATTACCAATTAAAAATCTTATATGTAATTATATACAGAAGTGTAAGTTAGAATGCATAGCAAGAAAGAGGAAATAAATGATTTATACCAATATTTTATGATTCCTTTCCAAAATTATTTTTCTTTCCAAATGATAGGTCGGGGAGTGATTATTTTTCTTATAACCAAAAATTTCAACAATAGAATGTTTTTATTGGTATTTAATGTTTTTATACTCATGAAATACAGCTAGGACTTTCATTAATTTACTGTGATGAAGGCTAAAACTTTATTTTTATAAATAAAATACCTTATGAAATTGTTCATAACTTTGATAGGGTTTGGGAATACATATGTATACACATATTCACTATATTTTATATGTCTTATATCATCTTTATGAACAAAATTTCTTAAAGTAAGAGATTATACTTTGATTTTAAGCTGTAATTTATTATTAATATATTAATTGTGGTTACATTACTGTGTGTGGGGAGAGAGTCCCCAAGACTACCCTCAGGTTCAGTGATTTGCTAGAAGGACTCATAAAATTCAGCCAAGTTGTTTTACTCATAATGATAGTTTATTACAGTAAAAGGATATAGATTAAAATCAGCAAATGAAAAAGGCACATAGGGCAGGGTCCAGGGTACACCTGGCGCAAGCTGCCACTTGTCCTCTTCTAGTGGAGTTGTACAGACAGTGCTTAATTCTCTCAATAATAATGTCTGGGAACACGCACATTATACTGCCAACTAGAGAAGCTAACCCGGACCTTGGTACTCAGGATTTTTAGTGGAATTTAGTCACGTAGGCATGGCTGACCACCTATTCCCTACAGAGGTCAAACTGTTCTAAGTCCCCCACCATAAATCACATTGTTAGTATTAACTATTGGACATGTCCCAGAGCCCCCAAGTAAACAAATATACTTTTTTATTAGGCAGGATATTTCAAGGAATTAGAGTTAGCTCTGAAGAGCAAGGCAAGTCCCAGACCTTTGTTTAGAATGTGCAGGTTTGGGACCACACAAACTTGTGGAGTTAACTCTCAACTGCACAATTACATAGTATTTTTAAAGTTTTAGAATATCATATTTATATTAGGTTGATAAATGCTATCTAATAATTTAAAAGACTTCTTTTATTATCAGACATTGTACTAAACAGTATATTCACATCTAATCCAATCTCACAGAAGTCTTGAACTAAGTATTATCTTTTTACAGATGAGGAAACTGAAGCTAAGAGAGGTTAATTTTTCAGGAGTCCTTCTGATGTTAAGGACATTCTTTTTTGATCAAATATATTGTTAAGATCTTCCTAGTTCTCTTAGTTTAATCTTGTCTTTTAAAGTTTTTGACCTGAGACTTTTTTAGTAGTCAAATCTCATATTATTTTTTCTATAGTTTTTTGCAATTGGAAGTGCTTCCTCATTCTACAATTAGGAAAATATTTTTGTCTAGTTGTTTTCTATTTTCTTCTCCTCCTGCTCTCTCTCAACTCTCTTTATTGCCATATAACACTTGAAGGTCATCTAGAATCTACTTTAGTGTATGTAGTACAGTTCTCTCCATTAAATTTGATTTTCTCATTAGCTGCTCAATAACTGATCTTATATTGGAAATGTGGTCTCTGATGAGGTAAGGAGCTATGCCAGAATATATTGCTCGCTTTGTTGAAAAATTCTTGAAATTAAAAAAAAATCAGTTGAACTAAACTGTGTGCTTAATGATGTAGCTGATTTACATTCTAGTGCCAGCCACTTATCTAGTTACAAATATGTAAAAAAAAAACAGTTCACCCTCTGGCAGCCATTGCCCAGACCACACTTTGAATAGCCCTGTTACATAACAGTTATTCACTCTAAGTCAGTATTACATAGGAGTCACATTTGGTTGCCAGAGAGGACTGTTTTTATTTTTAGCCTGAAAGGCGGTTTTTATTTGAATTGTTTGTCTCTGTCCTCATATATTCTGTGCAGTCCTTTTAGACATAAATTCTGTGATACAATCCATTGAAAATAATAAAAGTTGTTCTTTTGTACACATTTTTAGTGGTATTTTAGATTTGTTATATAAATGTGTGTGTGTGTGTATATATATATATATATATATATATATATATATATACACACACGAAATATGAATATATACCATATATACATATCACGTACTTTTTCCTTTAGGGCCACAAATAATTCAGCCCTCTCTGTGAATTCCAACTAAAAGTAAAATAAACCCTTTAATATCGGGTAAGCTTTTACTAAAACTTAGCCCCATGTCTTAGATATTATAATATATATAAATTATTATGGAAATAATAATTTGCAAAATAATTGTTAGTAACGTAATCCTGTGAGTATTTTTCTGACCTTGCTATATCTGGAGATTTATTGGGCAGCAAAACTTTACACTGACTTAGCACATTGAGACCAAAGACTTCTGCTCCCTCCTGAGGAAGGAAGGCAATACTATTAGCTTTACTTTAGGGATGACTGTTGCCAAAGCTCACACAGCGAATAAGTGACTGAGTGGATGTTCAAAGTCAAGTCTGTCCAAATTGAAAGCCCACGTTGTTAATTACTGTGCTATGTCAGAAATGCGGAAGGGTACTTCTAACTCACATAACTTACTTCTGGGCTGGCTCTTTATTATCTATCCCCAACCTAATGTCTTCAGCCATACTTCACACTATGCTCCCTCTCATTCTCAGCACTGCAGCCACATTAGAGTTCTTACGGTGTTTCTAATGTACCATGGTTCTTCACACTGCAGGACATTGCCACATGCTACACCCTCTACCTTACAAGGATGGGAATATCTTTGAGTAATTATGTCCTACTGATCATAATTCACACATCTTATCAATAACCATTTCCTATAGGATGTGTTCTGTGTAGGTCAGTCTATTAAACACTTAATGACACCATCTCTTTATAAATGTGTATTCATTCATCTATTCATAGGCTTTAAGCTCCAAGGGGTAATGAACCATGCCTATTTTTTATTATCATGAGATTCCTAATCCATTTGATAGTGCTTGGTACATACTAAGCAAACAATAAATATGTGTTAAATAAGTGAATGTTTTAATATAGTAATTATCTTAGTAAAATATTCTTATGTGTAGAATGTCAATGAAATTTTATTATAGAAAAGGTGCTGTATGCACACTCAAATTGTTTAGAGCATTTTTAGCTATTGTATGAAACTTTTAATAAGTTATTAGGTAAAGTTTTATTAAAATAATATGGTTTTTTTAATTAAGTAAGTAATTTGTTTTTGGCTGTTTTGGGTCTTCGTTGCTGTGCACGGGCTTTCTCTAGTTGTGGCAAGTGGGGGCTCTAGGGTGTGTGGGCTTCAGTAGTTGTGGCACACAGGCTCAGTAGTTATGGCTCGCAGGCTGTAGAGAGCAGCCTCAGTAGTCGTGGCGCACAGGCTTAGTTGTTCCGCGGCATGTGGCATCTTCCTGGACCAGGGCTTGAACCCGTGTTCCCTGCATTGGCAGGCGGATTATTAACCACTGTGCCACCAGGGAAGTCCCCATGTGTTTTTAAATATACCCAAGGCTACATGGAGTGAGGCTTTATTCCAGCATGCACATGCAGAAATGTTTCCCCACACCCTAGAAGTGCTCCCCCCTGAGGTCTTCCTATCACAATAAGTAGAAGCTCCATCCTTCCAGTTACTCAGCCAAACACCATGAAACTGTCCTTGAGCCCTCTCTGTTTCTCGCTCTCAACATTCTGTTCATCAGCTGTTGACTCCACCTTCATAATGCATTCAGAATCTGTTTACTTCTCACTAATTCTCCTGCTACCACTCTGGGCCAAGCCAATATCACTTCTCATCTGGATTATTACAGTGGCCTCGTAAATGTTCTTTACTTTTCATCCCTTGCCTCCTACAGCCTGTTTTCAATTCAGAGCCAGGGACAGTCTTCTAAAACAAAGCAAATTGCCTGACTTCTTTGCTCAAAATCTTCCAGTAGCTTCCTATCATACTGGTAAAACACCCAACCCTTAAAATGCCCCACAAGACCTTACATAGTCTAGCCTCCTTCACTTCCAGCCTACCATTTCCCTCCTTACTAAGAGGACTCTAGATGCATCAGCCTCTTTTCTGTAACTCAAACACATGAAGCAAACATCTACCTCAAACCCTGTACCTTTTGCTTTTCCTTCTGCCTGCAATATTCTTCTCCAGAACAGCCACATGGCTGCCTCTGTTTTTCTTCTTTAGTTCTCTGCTCAAGTGTCACCTTAGTGAGGCATTTCTGATAACATGTCTTACAAATGTAAATATAATCACAGCCCCAGCTTATCCTCCTCTGCCTACTTTAATTTTCTTCATAAAATGTTTCCAATTCAGCTATGTATCTATCTGTCTGTCTCTCTGTCCACCTACATATCTATCAATCTATCTGTATGTGTATGATGAATTCTTGACTCCTTAGTTCACTGTTGTATTCCCAACCTCTAGAACAGTAGTACTTGCGTACTTGGCACATAGTATGTACTTTTATTCAATAAATTGATTACTAAAAGTCTAGAATATATAACCTCCTAAGCCGTGTAGAACAGCTGAATATATGAAAGTACTAATTGTCTAGTAGAAATGGATAAAATATTCTGCTTGAGGAAATCAGTTGTTTTATCTAAGTAATAAGTTTACATTTACTGTCACATTAAAAATTTACATTAGAATTAACATTATGATTTGGATTGATAGACATTGAAATCTCCCCTCCCCATTTTAAATACCTGAAGATTCCAAAGAAAGATTTTTTTTTTTTTTTTTTCCTTGTACGCGGGCCTCTCGCTGTTGTGGCCTCTCCCATTGAGGAGCACAGGCTCCGGACACACAGGCCCCGTGGCCATGGCTCACGGGCCCAGCTGCTCCACAGCATGCAGGATCTTCCCGGGCTGGGTCACGAACCCGTGTCCCCTGCATCGGCAAGCGGACTCTCAACCACTGAGCCACCAGGGAAGCCCCCAAAGAGAGATTTTTTAAGTCAATAGTCAAGCTAAAGAGCCAGAAAGAAAAATTTTCACATACTAGATATAGAAGTAACCTATTGATATAAAAGAGATGGAATTTCTCACTCACAGGAGGCTAAGTCTTAATACTGGATGGAGGAGCTGAGGGCTTAATGTAGCCTGGTGAAAGGGAGCCAAAACTTCACAGCCCCTTACATGGCAATGTGTATCTCCAGCCAGCTGGCAACAAATGGTTTGTTTGCTTCAGGACATGGAGTGAAAAAGAATCCATCAGAGTCTGGGATGAACCCTATTCTAATGACTTAGTTTCACAGCATAAAGGCAAGCATTAACAAAACAGAGATACAGCTACAATCATAGTGGGAGTTTTTGGGTTTTTTTGTTTTTGTTTTTGTTTTGCGGTATGCAGGCCTCCTTACTGCTGTGGCCTCTCCCATTGCGGAGCACCGGCTCCGGATGCGCAGGCCCAGCGGCTGTGGCTCATGGGCGCAGCCGCTCCGCGGCATGTGGGATCTTCCCAGACTGGGGCACAAACCCGTGTCCCCTGCATCGGCAGGTGGACTCTCAACCACTGCGCCACCAATGAAGCCCCATAGTGGGAGTTTTTAACACAGCTCTCTGAAACTGATAGATCAAGTGAACAGAAAGATCTATATGGAAGAGAAGAGATTTGAAAAACTAAAAATATTGATCTATTGGGCAGATATAGAACCTACAGCCAATTATAAAAGAACACCTGCTCTTTTAAAACATACTGGATAGTTACAAGCAATGACCATATATTGTTTTATTCTACAAGTCTAAACAAATTTCAAAAAATGAATATACAGATGAATTTTTCTGATCATAATACAATTATGTTAAACATCCCGTAACCAAAAAGCTAAGAAATTTAGAAATTTACAAGCATACTTTTGAAAAACCCATAGATCAAAGGAGAAATCATTAGGGAAACCAGAATATTCTCAGGTTTAAACAATAACAAATATACTATTTAGCAAGTGTAGCTTGCAGATAAAATAGTACATAGAGGAAAATGAATAGCTTTAAATATACATAAAAATTTTATGATGAAATTAATGCCCTAAGTTTTCAAATTAAGATGTTAGAAAGATAACAACAAAGTAAAAAAATTAGAAGAAATAATGAAGAGTAGAAATTAATGAAAAAGAAAAATGTGATAAATGTGAACAGCAAAGCCAAAATTAAATATATGAAAATGCAAGTAAAATTGACAGATAGGATTGATCGAGAAAAACAGGCATAATTCCACAGTATTAGAAATGAGAAAAGGAGATGTAACACAGATACCAAAGACATTAAAAAGTTACTAAGAAAATACACTAAATACTTTCATGGCAAAAAGCTACAAAGAGATGAAATGGGAAAATTCTAAGAAAATGTAATGGAAGGACGTAAAGCTCTGTAACTAGTTAAAGAATTGAATCAGCACTTTAGAATCTTTTCAAAGAAATCACAAGTTCACACAGCAATAGCTTCAAGGAAATATAGAATATCTAAATTTTCTAGAATGAAGGAACATCCTCAAATTCATTATTTGAGGCTAGCATTAATATAATATGAAAATCAATAAAGGACTATTATGAAGAAGCAAGTGTCAATTATTTCTTATCTGAGAATGATGCAAAACTGGCAAAGAAACATTTTCAAAATAAAGCAGCACTGTATAAATAAATGAAGTTAATACAAAGAATAAAGTTGACTTTATGTCTATATAGCAAAGGTAATTTATCATTTAAAAATCTTAATCCCCACATTAACATATTAATTAACAGATTCTGATTTCTTTTAAAATTTTTATTGGAGTATAGTTGCTTTACAGTATTGTGTTAGTTTCTTCTGTACAGCAAAGTGAATCAGCTATATGTATACATATATCCCCTCTTTCTTGGATTTCCTTCCCATTTAGGTCACTACAGAACATTGAGTAGAGTTCCCTGTTCTATACAGTAGGTTCTCATTAATCATCTATTTTATACATAGTATCAATAGTGTATATATGTCAACCCCAATCTCCCAATTCATCCCACCCTCCACCCTCCACCCTCCCCCTTGGTATCCATACGTTTGTTCTCTACGTCTGTGTCTATTTCTGCTTTGTAAATAAGATCGTCTATACCATTTTTTTCAGATTCCACGTATATGTGTTAATATACAATATTTGTTTGTAATTAACAGAAAAATTACACTATCTCAGTAGATGCAGAAAAAAATCCAATAAAATAAAATTTACTCATGTAAATTTATCAAGATCAATGGGAAACAGGATTCTTAATTGTTAAATATTAGAAACATCCTCTATAAAATTAATAAAATCACAAAGATCTCAGTATATCTACTTCTATATATGTACTGGGGGTACAAACCAGTACAGCATGAGAGTAAAATAAATGAAAGATGTAGGGATGAGAATGGAAGAAACAAAGCTATTTTACTTTGCAAATGATATGATTGCCTACATAAAAACACAATATAAAAAACACAAAAATACAAAATATAAAAAACACAAAAATACAAAATATCATTAAAAAAGAGGATGCTGTTTACTGTAGCAATAGAAAACACAAAATATTTAAGAATAAATCCAACAAACGACAGAAAAGCAAATACCCCTATTAAAATTCATTAAATCAAACCTGTATCAGTGGAAATACACCATGTTTGTGGATAAATGAAATATTTTACAGATGTCAGTTCTACTGTACATATTTTAGAGGTTCATGGAAATTCCAATGATAAACTTTTATATAAGTTGGTAAATATTGCTAACATTTATATATAAGTACAAATAGCCAAAAATAGTCAAAACATTCTTGGAGAAGCTATGAAACTGGAGGCAAAGGTAGAAGAGGATGAGGAGGAGAATAACATGGGAATCTTTCTCTAACGGAAATGAAGACCTATCATGAGACTATAGTCACTAAGATCTTGACATTTACGCATATATTCACAGGAAATACAGTGAAATACAGAGTCATAAACAGGCCCATGCCTACTTGAAAACCTGACATCTGACCACGCTGTCATTGCAGACCAGTAAGGAAAGTTGACTGTTTATAAAAATGTGGTGGTACAATTGGTTTTCCACATGTATAAAAATAAAATTGAACACTTTCCTCAGCTCATTTCTAGAAATCAATTCCAGATAAAATAAAGACTGATACATCACAGATGAGACTTCTAAGAGAAAGTATACAAGACTGTCTTTAGGACTTCAGGGCTAAAATGATTTCTACAACAGCACACACTTTGCGTGCCTTCTTCTCGAAGGCGGAAATATAAGATCTGATAGAGAAGTTGGTCATGGATCTTAGAATTTGTCTTGTCCAAATTTCCTATTTGTGTGATGGTTTCCCTTAATACTTTGTTGTTGTTGTTGAAGTATAGTTGATTTACAATGTTATGCTAATTACAGCTGTACAGCAAAGTGATTCAGTTACACATATATATATTCTTTTTTTTAATATATTCCTTTCCATTATGGTTTATCATAGGATATTTTTTTATTGGCGTATAATTGCTTTACAATATTGTGTTAGTTTCTGCTGTACAATGAGTGAATCAGCTATATGTATACCTATATCCCCTCCCTCCTGAATCTCCCTCCCACTTGACTCCCCCATCCCACAGAGCACCAAGCTGAGCTTCCTGTGCTTTACAGCATGTTCCCACTAGCTATCTATTTTACACATGGTAGTGTACATGTGTCAGGCCTGATCTCCCAATTCATCCCACCCTTCCCTTCCCCCCACTGTGTCCACATGTCCGTTCTCTACGTCCAGGTCTCTATTTCTGCCTTGCAAATAGGTTCATCTGTACCATTTTTCTAGATTCCACATATATGCATTAATATACGATATTTGTTTTTCTCTTTCTGGCTTACTTCACTCTGTATGACAGACTCTAGGTCCATCCATATCTCTGCAAATGATCCAGTTTCATTCCTTTTTATGGCTGAGTAATATTCCATTCTATATATGTTTCACATCTTCTTTATCCATTCATCTGTTCTTGGACATTTAGGTTGTTTCCATGTCCTGGCTATTGTAAATAGTGTTGCAATGAACATTGGGGTACATGTGTCTCTTTGAATTATGGTTTTCTCAGGGTATATGCACAGTAGTGGGATTGCTGGGTCACATGGTAGTTCTATTTTTAGTTTTCTAAGGAACCTCCATACTTTTCTCCATAGTGGCTGTATCAATTTACATTCCCAGCAACAGTGCAAAAGTTCCCTTTTCTCCACACCCTCTCCAGCATTTGTGGTTTGTAGATTTTCTCATGATGCCCATTCTAACCGGTGTGAGGTGATACCGATTAGAAACTACACCTCATTGTTTTTTGTTTTTTTTTTAATTCATGCTCATGCCTAATTTGAAATTTTCTGCTATTTCTTTTCTTTCTTTTTCTTTTTTTGAAGATGTTGGGAGTAGGAGTTTATTAATTTATTTTATTTCTTTTTGCTGTGTTGGGTCTTCGTTTCTGTGCGAGGGCTTTCTCTGGTTGCGGCGAGCAGGGGCCACTCTTCATCGCGATGCGCGGGCCTCTCACTATCGCGGCCGCTCTTGTTGGTTGGCCATCTGTATGTCTTCTTTGGTGACTTGTCTATTTAAGTCTTTCACCCATTTTTTAATTGGGTGGTTTGTTTTTTTTAATCATAGGACATTGAATATAGTTCCCTGTGCTATACAGTAGGACCTTGCTGTTTATCTCCTTAATACTTAAGTTATTTATATTACATAACACATTCAGATACACACACATACAATGTAGTATGTGTACACATATATATTACATATATTTGCTTTCATGAAAATATTTAATAAATTTAAAATTAGAAAGGAGAGGCAAAATGAGTATCATTTGTATAAATGGAAAACTTCAGACAATCTACTAAAAAACCTATTAGAGCAGTGAGAGAATTTTATTGGCCTGTTACAAAACTGTAAAAATTGTTTTTTTCCAATACATGAACAAGAGCCACTTGCAAACTGTAAAGAAAGAAAAAAATTTCATTTATATTGAAGATAGCAAAAAATAAAATAAAAATTAAAAAGATAAAACACCTAGGAATATACTTATAAAGGAATATACAAGACTTATAAAAAGAAGAATTATTAACCACACAGAGTCATAAAAGTGGTGTAAATAAATGGAAAGAGATTTCCTGGTTTGGGGTAGGAACAGTCAATATTATAAAATGACAATTATCTATATATAAATTAATATAATCTGCCCAAAATATCAATAGAATTTTTTTACTAGACAGCCTGATTTTAGAGTCCATGTAGAAAACTCAACATAAGAAATTTCTTGTTTAAAAACAAAAAAAACACTGTGGGGAGGAGGAGGGTGAGCACTATCAGATAGTAATACATTTCAGAATAGATAAAGCAGTTTGTGCTGGTGCTGGAAAAAGCAGACAAGTCAATGGAAGAGAGAATAAGAAAAAAAAAATTCCATTTATATGTAGGAAAAGATGTGGAAATGTAGCATATAATAAAAGCTGCACCTACAATCAATGGAAGGAAATGAATCATTCAATAACAAAAGTAACAGAAATCTGATTCTCTACCTTAGACATTACATCGGAACACACCAAAATGTTTCTGTACGTGAGATTTTTGTTTTGTCGGCTTTTTTCTTTTTTAGTCTTTTAATAGAGAACGTTTATGATTCTAGGTGTGAAATCTAGAAATATTTAAGGAAAATTCACATAAAATTAGTGACTTGAAATTAAATTATCAAGGCAAGGAAAAAAATACAACAGTCAGAAGATAAATCACATTCGGTGCAAGCATTTGCATCATGTGTAATATTGACACATGACAAAGTAATATTTTCCTTAATATAAAAAGAGCTCTTAAAAATAAATTTGCAAAATGACCAAAGTCCCATTAGAAAAATGGCAAAGGATATAACCATGTAGCTCATAGAGATATTTTGATGGCTTATATGAGAATATCCTAGTGTCATTAATAGGATGCCAGTCAAACCACAAAGCAATTCTCCTTTCGACTATCAGATTACATAAATCTACACAGATGAATCCATATTTACTCCCACTGTAAGGACCACGTGCCTCCTTTGACAAGAAAACTCTCCTTGTCCTCTTCCCTCATTTTCTCTTACTCTTCTTTCACATCATTTCTTCAGAGAAGTATTCCATGGGTAGGTTAAATCCCTTCATATCTGCTCTTATTAATTCTATGTAGTTTTCATTCCTAATTTTTTCACAGTTGTAGGTTTACACTTGCATGATTATTTAATGTCTGTATCTCTAATTAGATTGTGTTTATTTTATTTATTTATTTATTGGGTAAAGACTGCATTGGGTCTTTATTGCTGCGCAAGGGCTTTCTCTAGTTGCAGCGAGCAGGGGCTACTCTTCATTGCGATACTCGGGCTTCTCATGTTCCATTGTTGTGGAACATGGGCTCTAGGTGTGCATGCTTCAGTAGTTGTGGCACGTGGGCTCAGTAGTTGTGGCTCGTGGTCTTTAGACTGCAGGCTCAGTAGTTGTGGCACACAGGCTCGCTCAGTTGTTCCGCGGCATGTGGGATCTTCCCGGACCAGGGCTCAAACCTGCGTCCCCTGTATGCGCAGGTGGATTCTTAACCACTGTGCCACCAGGCAGGCCCTAGATTGTGTTTCTTGAGGACAGGGGCTGTGTCTTGTTTTGTTTTATGTTTGTTTCTGCTGTCATTGCTGTTTAACATTGTATCTCTCACACATTTCATTTGTGCTCTATAAATAGCTGTTTCGATTAACAGTGTAAGTGAATGAAAAGCTTTCGACTATGAGGAAACAGATATTCTTATACATTTTTGAGAGGTGTGTAGGTGGGTCACTATTTTTGGACGCCATATGCAATATTTATCCAAATTTAAATAGAAGACTGCTGGTAAATACAGTTTCAGTTTATTTTCCCAGCTTTGAGTTTAGCACATGTTAAATTATAATTTAATTTGTTTTGTTCTTTGCTTACTAGAATGGTTAAGCATCTCATCTTTTTCTCACTTGTTAAATTTATCCCATTACTTAAAAAATAAGTAGCCAATAAAAGTAATCATAAGGACTTGAAAATGATCACTGTCTTATATTAATGAAATAGTATTTATTTTTTGACCATTTAGTATCTGATGCCTCAGCACTTTGTTTTCCTAATTATAAAAACTGTCCTTTTAAGATAGGTTTATATTGTTGAAATAATAGTATGGATATAAGGTTGTAGACAAAGTTGTTTGTCTTGAAAACAGTTTACGATACAATTTTGTAATTTGACTTTAGCACATTTATGGTAATTTATACTTGTAATAGATAGTGTCAAGAAAATAAAAAAGCTCTAGCAGAGTTCTGCCTTTTTAAAAGTTAAAAGAAACTGCATTAAACATATACAATTTATTTACTGATTAAAAATCTCATCTGGTAATTAGATTGCCTACTTCATAGAGATGATGAGTGGATAAAATTACATACATTAGGGAAAATTACTTATAAATTATGTGACTATAAACACACAGAACATGTTTTCACATGGCCAAAATACTTGTATGTTTTTGGTTTTTGTTTTGCTTTTTTGAACCAAGGGGAAAAGACTAATATATGTTTATTAAACTTTGGCCTAGAGACATGGCTTTTCCACTAAGTTGACAATTCAGGAGTTTCTCTGGAACTGAGAGGCTAATGAGGCAATAAATATGCAAAGTTAGCTCCTTGAAGGCAACAGATATTTGGGGCACCTGCTAAAGTTTTAAGTAATCCCAAAGTACCAACAATGTAGATGCCTTGTAATTAATAAGGCTTTGAAATCAATGACATTTGCTTACATGCTTTGATGGAAATTGTGCCTGGGTAGAACCAAGGTAGGGCCAGGTTATAACCCACTTCTTCAGACATCTGCATTTCTGTTATTGGCATCAATATTGTTATCAGTTCTTAAGTTGAGACATCTAAAACATCTTTAACTCTTTCTAGTCTTAGCTCCTTCCATAATCAGTTGTCAAATTCTGTTCATTGGTCATCTGAAATAGTTAGCCCATCTTTCCATTCCCTCTTCTGTTATTTATCCAGGCTTGGACTATTGCAATACCCACCTCAGCGGTCTCCTTGCCTTAGCACCTAATCTTTCTAATCTATCTTACTTTCGTCAGATTCAACTTCCTGAATTATGGTTCTGATCTTCAGTTCAGAAATCCTTATTGCTCCTTACCACCTAATGAATGAACTCCAAATTCCATAGCCTGAGATTCATGACTTTTATAGATTGGTCCCAATCTATCTTTCTAACTTTATAAGCTACTTCTCTATTTCATGAATGTAAACAATCCATAATTTTCAAGTTTCATGTCTTTATTAATGCTTTTTTCTTATTCCAACTCCCAGCCCTACTGATTTATACCTTTTTCAGTTTTACTTATCCATTAAGTAAAGACAAATGTAATCCCTTTAATGGTCAAACCAAATGTAATCCTTTTTGTGAAATTAGACCTGAAAGTCCAGCTGGAAATGTATCTCCTTTTTTAACTCCCTTACACTGTTGTAAATATCACTTGTAGCTTAATTTCTAATATATACTGATTTATACTGATATTTATGCACACATACACTCCCTACTAGACAGGAATCTCTATAAAAATAGGATTAGTGTCTAATACATTTTTTCTCATATAGTACCAGGTTGAGTGCATTGTATATTATAGGAACTCAAATATTTATTGTATGAATGACTAAGCATTTGTTTTAGGAATACTCACCTTTTGGACAACCATTTTGAGATTCAGGGTAGAGAGCAGTTGAGTTCCAGAAGCAGGGAACGAGGAATTAGTTTGGGTCAAGGAATGCAATTGCCTTAACTAGAAAATATGGTTTTATGACTATAAAAATACAAATATGACAACATATTTTTCCTTTCTGGCACATGCTGTTTTGATTCTTATATAAAATTAACTGTGTAGAAATACAGTAGTTAAATTATGCATCAGTTATGATGAGTCTTCTTTGAAGTTTGGTTACAGGCCTGTTCAGCTGTTTCATGCACATCCTGAAGTCGTGGACTTAGAAGGGATAATTCCAGAAGTTTCAGCAATAGTACTATTTAATCTAAAATTCTGCTAATTAAATAAGAAGGTAGCATACGCTCCAGGAGGTATCCGGTAAGCTTAAATTTGGCTAATCTCTCTCAGCATGCCAGAGGAGTCCCTTTTAGAAGGAAATAAAATTTTGGGCTTTCATTCTGCATTGATGCCCATCAGTATATCTACTATATCTTATAGTAAGTATATCTTGTAGTACAATATACTGATTAGATCAGTATACAGTATCAGTATATTGATTACATCAGCATATCTTACTCTAAGAAAGAGAGGATATATTCTAAAGGGAGAGTAGACAAACAGTAAGAAGTAAATAAGAAATGAAGATAAAGACAGTACATCATCTAGGACTCTTAGGATGGGAAACAGATAAAATAACAGATTACTGTAATAGACAAAAACAAATATACTCTTGTTTCTAGAAATCTGTTGCTTTTTAAAATATTCAAAATTAATTTTTCTGTAATTAATGTTCCTTGACCCACTAAAATTGGTAATAGCAAAATGTAAGTTCACTGTTTCTATATTGTACGGTTTAGAATTCCATACAGCAAAAGTCACAAGTATCTTCCTCTAGTACACACGCCTTGGTTAAGGATAGAAATTACTCAGTGGACAGATGAGAGAAAGCATATTAAAGCAACGCAGACTTGGGCTTGAATTCTTGTCATGCCGGCTACTCTCTGAATGAACTTCGGGCAAGTCAATCTGTCTTTACTAATTTTCTTCATCCCTAAATGTGGATAAGTTTTCCTTTCAAGGTTCATTGTTAGGTTGGTGATGCTCTAATTGCATGGCACATTGGTTGACTCATAACACAGAATGAATAATACAGAGTGAATGAATAATAACAATAATTCATTATTAGTAGTATTATAATTATTTTTATGAAGGCTTCAATGTAACAAGGAGGTTTCCAGCCTCCAGTGGCCATACATCTCTCTGTTCACTCAAGGAGTGCTTTTATATCCTTCAGAATTTTTACTGGATTGGCAGGAAGTGTACTTATTATGGCGATTCTTTTTTTGTGGGGGGGGATGCACTGGGTCTTTGTTGCTGCGTGCGGGCTTTCTCTAGTTGCGGTGAACGGGGACTGCTCTTCATTGCAGTGTGAGGGCTTGTCATTGCAGAGGCTTCTCTTGTTGCGGATCATGGGCTCTAGGCACACTGGCTTGGTAGTTGTGGCTCATGGGGCTCTAGAGTGCAGGCTCAGTACTTGTGGCACGGGGGCTTAGTTGCTCCATGGCATGTGAGATCTTCCCGGACCAGGGCTCAAACCCGTTCCCTGTGCCACCAGAGAAGTCGAGATTCTTGTAAGACCACTTGCACAGTTTTTGTATTTGCTATTTTATTTAGACAGTGATACCAGTTAGAGTAATAAGTAGTTTGTCCAAGTTAATAATCAGAATGGGACGTAAGCCAGCAGAGATGCGGCAGCACACCCATACCAGATTCTCTTCAAATGTAGGTTTGGACGTCATAGTGAGTAGGTGGAAGAGGAGAAAAATCACCCAACTAGTGAACAGCCATACAAGAATTGGCTTTCTGTTTGCATGTCTCTAATGCATTTCTCTTGGCAAATGTATGGTCTAGAGTAAGGCAAACAACCTTCCTTGAGCAGATCATCCATAGACTTTTCAGGCTTATGGTTTCTCAAAGTCAGTAAGATGCCACATTAGTTTCAACTTTCCATCAAATGTACGGAATATTTAGTTGCTCCTATGATTCTATATTAGTTGATAAAATCTATGTATATTTATTTATTACAATTTAAGGAATTAAAAAGAAAATATGATAATTCTTATTCTCTGAACACTTAAATTCTAGGTAGTAATACTTTGTATATATTACTTAAAATTCACCAGAAATAGAAGATAGTTCTGATATTTTTTGTGCCATATATTTGAAGGGTACAAAAGTTAAGAATCATGAGAAATATGTGCTAGAATTTATTGAAGAGTCCTTTATATGGGAAGAAGGGCTTAAAATTTAAGTTGCATTTGTAAATACAAATAAGCTGTGGAAAGCATTCTGAAAGGAAGAGACTGTACAAAACAGTAGGCTGGAATGAACTGTTCCAGTGGAAATTAGATTGAAATCAGTTTACAGATGATTTGAAAACAGGATAAAAAGTTCGGATTTTATCTTGTAGCTCCTTGGTTCTCAGAATTTTAAGTAAGAATCATTGAGAAAATGTGTTAAAATAAAGTTTCTTAGGTCTTAGGCCTCTTTTAATCGGTTGGGGTAGAGCTCAGGAATCTGCATTTTAACCAGCCCTTTGGTTCATTATTCACTTTTTCAGTATCGTTGCTTGCCAAGGAAAATTGAAAGATTTTACCTAGGGAACTAGTTTTTGTTAGTGTTTTCATAAGGAATTAAAATAATTAAATAATTGTTTAATAAGGCAAAGAGTTAAGGCCAGGTGTGAAGGGGTTATCCAGAAGTGAAGAACAGCAATCCAGAGGTGAAAAAAGTCACCTCTTGTCTTGGTCGATGGAAGTAGTGTTGGAAAAGGAGGAATGGGTGGGAGAGCTTTATGGAACGTAGAAAGACAGGATCCAGGCATCTTTTAGCTGCATGAGGGCAAGGGATGGAGTGTTCCAGCCCCAGTATATGATAAACTCCTTGAGGGTAAAAAGTGGATCTTACTCATTTTTACGACCCCAACTCAGTACAGTGCCTAGCACTTAGTGTGTTCTTAACAAGTATTTGTTGAATTGCTAGATAAAACTGTCGTGTAACACACAGCAAAGTCAAAAGGAATCTACTTTTGTACCCCTACTTTATTTTTTGACCTCTGATTTTTTTATCTTGATGCTGACTTACTTTCCATTGCCTCTTGACTTACCAGTGGAAGTACATATTTGTTTTGTGCAAAGTGAAATGATTTAAAATATAAAAAGTAATGAAAATGTCTCATATTTCTTAATGTTGGGCTTTTTTCCATGAGTACACAGGAGTGAAGTTACATCAAATCAGATATAGCCACTGAATGGTATGAAATTAAGCGTCATTTGTGATAGTTTGTTTCCTTTTTTAAATTAATTTTTTCTATATAATATATGGCTTTTAGTGGAAAATAAGATATTGTGACAAAATGTTTAATGTATTCAGCACAAAAAAGTTTACTCTCTTAAAATATGACTGTTTACAAATTGGATCCTTTCCAAATTATCCAAAAAATGTGAGTGAATTCATAAATGTTCTCTTCTCTGACTCTTTAAACATCAAAAGGGACCATCTTCAAAATCCAAATGCTTCTCCAGCTTTCCGCAGGATATCACAAAACTTCCTGGCAGAGACTTTTAAACAAGTTGAGAAGTTTTATAAGATAAAAATATTTTCTCAGTTGACTTGACAACCATGTACAATGTTAGTGGAGAGTTTATTTGCCCAAGGCTCTTTGTCAAAGTGAATTTAAACTGAGATTATTAAAATGTAGCTCAGTTGCACAGTGTGAGGAGAGGTGTTGCTAATGTCTTACTTCGAGAATGTTTTCCACGCAGTGCATGCTACTTGGTTATGGGACTGTATATGTGAAGGTGCATTTCTGCTAACAGAGAGGAAACATTTAAAATTATTCAGAAAATAAACTTTATATGTAAATGGATACTTTTGATCTATAGTTTGGTGATTTAATGTTCACTTCTTTTGACCATCAGACTGCCTGGGTCTGAGTCACAGCTCTGCTATTAACCTCAGCACCTTCCTAATCTGTAAAATAGAAGTCATGATAACAGAAACATTCTGGGGGTATTGTGAGGATTAAATGATATCATCATTGTAAATGATTAACATAGTGACTGGCACAAATAAAGGTTCACAGTTGTTTTATTTCAAATCTATAGAATCAGTACTAAGCGGTGTCTCCTGATAGTTCCAGATGTGTGGTTATAAAAAAAATCCCTGTCCCAATTTAATGATAACTTCTGTTACAAGTTAAATAGCTTTAGGAAAATTTAACTAATGGTAAACAATGCTTGTATCACCAGATCTCTCCATGGCTGTAGCTAATTTCTTACATGAGAATCAGGATCCCAAAAGGAAAATGATCATCTGGATGAGAAGTTGTAATCTTCCCAATTTGGAAAATAACATTACACTGCTTTGGGAAAATGTCCAAATTGCTAAATCTTGGAAGGAGTCCCTCTCCTTCTCTCAAATGGACACATTATTTAAGAAGTTTTATTATTTCTGAAAAAGACCAGTTGCCTTTCAAAAATAATAGCATTTGTGTATGGTTTGAAAGACTGCACCACCACAGATGGAAGAGTTGAGTATGTTCCACATGGCAAGTGGCTGTTGTTATAACAGGGTCACCCGGCAATGTGTGCTGCAGCCAGAATCCCTGGGGGAGGTGAGACAGTGATGCAGGCAGGGGGCGGCATTGGAACCATAGTCAGTGCATTAGGCGTCTTTATCAATCTGGGAGATTGTGGCATATTTACAATTTCTTATTTTAATTTAACATCCAGACAAAGTAACTTCTTGCCATTATTATTTACTTGGCTTTTCTTAAATCCCCACTTTCATGAAAGTCAGCCAATACAGCAGATTGCCTTTAATGATGGTTATCTCTGTGTTTTTTTGACAAATTAGAGAGATAGGATAAAACTTCTCTGATTTACTGCCCCAGTTTAAAAAAAAAAAAAAGGTTATGGGTTCCTGCTATATTGCAGGCACTGTGCCAGGCATTTTATTATCATCCTCATGTAACCTTCACAACCAGTCAGGAAAGTATATTCAACAGATGAGGAAACTGAGGCACGTTTATTCCTTTATTATTATTTAAATTGCCTCTGGTCACATGAATAAGGGGGAGATACATGATTCAAATCTAACTCCTACGTCTTTCACTCTAGCCCTCAGTAAGTGAATTGGCCCCTACCTACTCCATATCATGTCTTACTTTTTCTCTTTATCTTCAAAGTATGAAAACATTTTTCTTCCTGTTCTGTCAGTCATTCTATTAATACGTATTGTTACAAACCCTATTCAAGGACATTAGTTAGACGAGGAAAGAGAAATATGGTGTATCATATAGCTGAATTTTTCTAACATTAAAAGTGAAGGATGATAGTCAACAGTATATTTTAAATTTTATTTAGATAATTTCCATAATCTTCAAGTTAGCAAAAGCATAATGAACTTTTAATTCATTACTCTTCTTCATAAATTAATTAATTCCATCTATATCATTTTCTTCTTTCAAAAACATTAAATCTGACCATTTTGATTTAAGTCTTTAGTTTATTTAACCAAAAATGTAGTTCAATAGTCTTGAAAATTTTCATTTTCATATGAGAAAATGTAGGAAGTATAGTTGTAATTTCCTTTAGCAACTTCTATAACAATATTCTTTTATTAGTATTTTAAAATATCATATATATATTCCTGTTCACAGATTTTTTATGAAAGGCTATTTATTATCTAGATCATTACACAGTGAGAAAAGGGAGCATTGGACTATCTTGCCATCATCTCAAACTTAGCATGTGCAAAACCAAGCGTTCCTCTTTCTACTTCTTCAGTATTGAGTCTCTCACAAACAGTTATTTTAATGCCCTCATTATGAAAATTCATAGGAGATTATATGCAACTTTTACTGAGATAGAAGTGATTCTGTTGGGTTGCCCAAAAAGTTCATTCGTATTTTCCCATAACCTCTTGCAGAAAACCCGAACAAACTTTTTGGCCAACCCAAATACATGCTGACTTGGTTCAACATTTAAATACCGTTTATAGAGTATGGTTCCCATATGCCAGGATCTTAGAGCAATGAGTAAGTTCCTATCCTCAAGAAACTGGAGAGATAACCAAAAGTAAAAACATAAAGTACAATGTAGAAAACACTGTTGTAATGTTGTTCACAGAATTCTGTGTTGGGAAAACAGAGACAGTACCCGTAGGTCAGGTGGGAGTTTAGTAAAAGAAAACCTCGTGAAAGTAATCTACATGAATCTTGAAGATCAAGTAGAATTTATCCAGGGAAAGGCATTGAAGGCAAGGCACTTTGGATACGGTCTTCAGTGGACTTCAGTGGTTAGTCACATGATTCTAGAGCCAGACTCCTCAATTCAAACCACTACTTTCCGCTTTCTTGTTGTATGACCTTGGAAAAGTTACTTCTCATCAGCAGAAAGGGTATTATAATAGTTCCTACCTCATAGAATTGTTTAATTCAAGCTTATAAACGCCTTTTTTATGGTGTATGACACAGAGAAAATGCAAGAGAATAAGGAACAACATAATGTTTGGGAAACTACAGGTCATTTGCTCTTGCTGAAAAGAAATGCGATAAATGGCTTGGAAGAAGATTAAGAAACTGCGTACCATGTTAAGGAGCTGGAAATTGCTATATAGGTAATGGAAAAGCAGACAAAAGGCAGCCCAATTGTGTTTTTAAATAGATCTTACTGGAGCAGTGCAGGAGGAAAAGGGAGAATGTTGCCAAAGATTAGAAGCACAGAACCCACTCAGAATGCCATAGTAATTTTCAGGATTAAATATTTTTATAATCCTCTTTAATAGTAGCAGAAGGAATTGAAAAGAAATAACAGTTGAAAGAAATATTTAGAAAGTAGATTAGCAGGGCTTGCTCCTAACAATTAGTAAATAATTGGGTGATAATTTGGGAGAGGAAGGAATAAATGATGACCTGAAGATTCTTGGGCTAGCAAAGGCACACAAAAGAGAACAAGCGAGAAAGAGAATACAGGAGTACATAGAGGTTTGAAAGAGAAAATATTAAGGGCAGCTTTTAGACATACTGAATTTAACAGTCTTCTACTATGTCCATCAGAAGATAAGTCAGAGTTTTAGAATAGAGTTACAACTTGGAGCAACAGATTCAGGATTCAGTAGAAAAGATGAAGATGGCCAAGAGTGTGCAGGTTTCCCAGGGACAGTTTATGTTTTATGATGAGTGGAGGAAGACTATCTCGTGAAGCACTTGAGGAAAAATAATACTTTAATGTGTTTTCGGGTTTGATAAAAGGAATGAATAAAGGATCTTTAGGCAAGAGCAAGAATCTAGTGTGACTGAATAGAAACTTACCATTTCTGTGTGCTTCATACCTGCTACTATGTCAAAAATATATCTGTAGATCATTTTGATACAGGTGAACTAAGCATGTTATTTACTAGGTTGATTGGGAGAATGTTTTTTACTAAGTAAAAACATTGACCTTTAATATAGACCATAAAATTTTAAAAATAAATCAGTCTGAAATCTAATGTTATGTTGACCTTTAAAACTAACTTCTCGGGACTTCCCTGGCGGTCCAGTGGTTAAGACTTCACCTTCCAATGCAGGGAGTGTGGGTTTGATCCCTGGTTAGGGAGCTAAGATCCCACATGCCTCATGGCCAAAATCCAAAACATAAAATGGAAGCAATATTATAACAAATTCAATAAAGACTTTTAAAATGGTCCACATCAAAAAAACTTAAAAAAAAAACAAAACAAAACTAATTTTTCTCTGAATAGACCAGTGGTTGCCAAGGGGAAGGGCGGGTGTGGGAGGGGTGGAGTGGGAGTTTGGGGTTAGAAGATGCAAACTGGTATATATAGAATGGATAAACAACAAGGTCCTACTGTATAGCAGAGGGAACTGTATTCCATATCCTGTGATAAACCATAATGGAAAAGAATATGAAAATGAATGTATATATATATATAACTGAGTCACTTTGCTGTACAGCAGAAATTAGCACAACATTGTGATTCAACTCTACTTCAATAAAAAATAAAATAAAAAATAAAACTAAAAAATGAATTTCTCTCCCATTATTTTAATTATTTAGCTGTTATTTAATTGCAATTATAATAACAGGTTAAAAATATCTATCTAATGTAATTTAAAAATTTTATATTCCAAATCAGCATGGGGATTAATCATGACAATGACCACCCATCATGTGCTGATGGTCTTCATATCATGTCTGGTGAATGGATTAAAGGACAAAATCTCGGTGATGTCTCATGGTCCCGATGTAGCAAGGAAGATTTGGAAAGATTTTTAAGGTACTGAGGTCACTAACTGTTGCTGTGTCATGAATGTGTATGTGTGCCTGCTTCCTCTTCCAACCTGGGAGGGTGGTGTGGCAGAGGGGAACAGCCACCAGATTAGGAATCAAGGTGCTTGGTTCCACTCCTGGTTCTCCACTGACTCATGGTGCGAACTGGGACATATTATTTAACCCACTTGTTTCTTAGTTTCCACACTTTCAAACAAGAGGATGGGCAAAGTGATTTGTAAGGATGAAAGTTGTTACAATGATAAAAAATCTTTCATAATATTTAATTGCCTCTTCAAAATTTCTCAGTGGAAACATTTTCATTGTTCATCCCTCTATATCTGTTGTTAGAAAGAACCTCTTTAACAAAAGCTCCACCTTTCCACTGTGGTAGTTCTGCACTCTGAATCTTTTTTCATTAATGTCAATGCATAGTTTTCACCATTATAATAGTCCTTGATCCTCCTCTTTTCAACCTTCAACTTTGGTAATACGTAGCTTCTGCCTGGTTGGAAAAGGAAATGAAAAAAAGTATTACTGTTCTAATTTTCATTTTAAAGCCCTGTTCTTTATTTTTTCCTTCAGTAATAGAAGGGGAAGCTGAAACAGTACCAGTAGATGTTATGTAAAGTCCCAATTAGTGAGTGAGAGATGCTTAAAGTATCCAAAAGTCTAAGTAAGAAATATAGGAACATCTAACTAGCTAAATTCACTACACAAATTTATTTTTCCATACCATTTAAATTGTCAAGCTAATTTTTTGTCAAATGAATATTAAAATCTACTAAAATATATTTATTACATTACTATAACTCTTTTCAAAAATATGTGCAGTAGAGTCTGGGCATTCTCTTTGTCACTGCAACAGTAGCCCCTCAGTAGGCCCTAATGAGTGCAGGATTTTGTGTAGTTGTCTTCTCATGAATCAGAACTATGATAAAATTAAATTTTACCCCATTAATGGAAGTTGTAGTACAATGTCAAGTAGAAAAATATTAACACTATTAATAGTCACTTGAGAATGCTTTCCATAGATTCCTTAAATCCCAGAATATAGTTGATTTCCTACCTTCATACATTACTTTTGGACAAGTTACTCTCTGAGCTTCTTCATCTTATAAATATGTAAAATAATAACCACCTCACAGTGTTATGTAGATTAGCTGAGTTAATCCATATGAAAGATCTTTAAAAACAAAAAGTCCTGTTAATTTGAACTTTTTTTATTATTAGGTTTATTGTAATAATTATAAACAAATGATTCTCATACATGGGAGAATTTCTATGAGCATTCAATAGAAGAGCTTATAAATAAAAGTAAGAACATATTTTAGTAGTATCGAAATGTTTCCTGTTGCTGTATTAACTAATTATAACAAATTTTTGCATTTAACTCAATATGTTACACATATCTGCATATCGCCAGGTCAAAGGCCAGTAACTGCTTGCTACAGACAAATCCCCAGAGTGTCAATTCCGTGATGGTTCCCTCCAAGTTGCCAGAGATGACATACACTGCTGACGAGCAATGTCAGATTCTCTTTGGGCCATTGGCTTCCTTTTGTCAAGAGATGCAGGTAAGAGTTGTATCCAGGTAGGATTTTTTTTTAAGTGTATGTTCACATCTATTATTTAGAACTATTGATTGGAGGAGGGGAAGATGACTTTATTTTAGAGTTTGTGGCTTCAAAGCATCCCAGTATTGGAAAGAAGGATTTTCTAAGAAAAGGTTTCTGCATTTTCCCCCTAACATTTTGAAAGTGATAGAAATAGGTGTCGGTATTTAATTAAGGCCAGGAAGGAATGACCCAAGAATTTCTACTTCAAAAATGGCACTGAAGTCAGAAAAGTCTTTGCATTATGCTAATTCGTTGCTTTTGTTTTAAATCTCTTACTTGCTTACATGGTAGGTAACCGGGTGAAAATGTAATAAAAATGATATATGAACATGTAATTTTGGAGGAAGGATTATATCTTTTAACTCTGAAAATAGATTGTTAAAAATATGTTCTGTAGGAATAAAAATTAGAGAGTACATTTCTAAATAGTTAAACTAAAGGAAAAGGGTAAATGTCTGATGGTGAACTAAGCAGTGTCTTTATATTAGTATTCAGTCACTAGTTACTCTGAGAAGCCAATTGTCCCATTCTAGAAAAATCTAAAATCTGAAAGATTGAGGAGAATGACCTTCATAATTGATGTAAGAATTTAGCTCTATTTACCCTTCCTTTTTTCTTTTCTTCTGTCTTCCTGAAGCTCATCCCCTAGCTGCCCATTTCTTCCTACCTCTTTCCAATACACATACTCGCACACACTTTGTATTTCAGGCTTCAACTGATAATCATGCTTAGAGTGAATTGATAGCTGTATTTCACTGTACCTAAGTTTCTGTGATTGCCTCAAAGGAGTTTGGCTTTGTTGAAGATAATGCTGTCTTGGATTACTGGCAGAATAATTAAAATTCATTATAAGGAAAAGGTTATACGGCATTATGACATATGCTCTCTCTGCTTCGTTGTTCTCATCAAAGGAGTTACTCACTTGTTTGTTACTTTCCGCTTATTAATTTCCCACCCTAGTGTGTAAGCTCCAGGAGGGGCAGAGTGTTTCTCCAGCACCTAGTCCAATGGCTAGCACATGGTAGGCACTCAGTGAATATTTTACTTAAGATTAAAATAAGTGAATGTGTGAAGAAGTTGGAGCTCCATTAAATGTGACATGTGAAAGATGTATAGACTGTAATACTCATCTGGCAATATTAGACCTCAAGAGGAATTGATATACGTGTGTGATTGTGACTGGACACCCAAGGGTTCCCATGTGGCAGACCAATGGATCCTTGGAGCTTAGCATTGGATGTGATAATTACAGCAGTAGCCAGGTTGACTTTGTATTATCTGTCCTAATACCTCTCTGATCTCATCTACCAATCTTGTTCAATGTACTCTCATCTCCAAGGACTTTAGACAATCAAAAATTGGGTCACAATCTTCTTTCTTAAATCGTCATGGTAAAATGAATGTTTTGAGGTCCACAAGTTTGGTTTTGTAGGTAAACTCATCTACATGCTGAAATTATCATGTTTTGTAAAACAGAGTAGGCTGCCTATGATTACTATCATACTATTGCATAGGAGATGGTTTCAATTCATGTAGTACAGAAAATTGATAGACTTGATCAGTGAAA
This sequence comes from Lipotes vexillifer, assembly GCF_000442215.2. NCBI lineage: Eukaryota > Metazoa > Chordata > Mammalia > Artiodactyla > Lipotidae > Lipotes > Lipotes vexillifer. The sequence continues at coordinate 1,118,131 of NW_006787415.1, forward strand.
ATTGTTCATGTTTTATGAAGTACCCCAAGGGTTAGAAAAACTCAGCAAATGATCAACTACAAATGTGATTTTTGGTAAATTTTTGATCATTTTTCATAAATACTATTTTTAAAAATTTTAGAAATTATTTTTAATTATATATCACAGTTAGTTAAATTTTACTAGTACCGTTCCACAATATTTTGAACTCTAAAATGGATGCCACAGTGTGTAAATCATTTAGATTTATGACCTATTTTGATTCTTATAACAATTATATGCCACAGTTGATATTTAGTCCTGTTTTGCAGATCAACAGTTTGAGGCCTGTAGAAGTTAAATAACACAATTAAGTTATTACATCTATGCAGAGTGAGTGTTAGATGCAAATCCAAAGAATAGAGTATATGTAACCACTATGCTCTACTGCTTCTTATGGAATTCAAACTTCTTTACTTTGTATCTTTGTATGGGGAAAAACCTTAGATCAGATCCTGTGTTTAGACTGAATTTGCTTTATCCCTTACAGTACCTATACCATCAGAGTCAAGAAATATTTTAATTGATTTTTTTTAACTTTTTTAGGCTATTTGCTCTATTTATATGGTTGTTTCTCACTAACCTACCTGCATGGATTTTTTTCTCCACCTCTGAAAGTATAACTATTTGTTAGGGAATATTAAATCCGTTTCTTAATATCCTAGGATGTTGCCTTGTTTTAAACTAGGCATTTTGCAAACAGAATTAAGTTTTAGGTCTTAAGTATCCAGAAATGTTCTCCTTTTTTCCCCTGAAATTATCTATATGTGACATTTTTATTCATAAAACCAGATTTTTCTCTAGTTCTATCTGTGTGTAATCTTCATTAAGGACAATTTTTAAATAATGCCAGAAAGGATTGGCTGCTGTGGGCAGCCAAGGAGAAGCAATGCCTCTTAATAGGGGTTTGGTTGGAGAGCACTGGCTGGAAAGGCATGAAGCCTGGGCTCTAACAGTGGTTCTGCCTCTCATTAGTTGTGTAACCTTAGTCAAAACTCTTTCTTTCTAAGCTGCACTCTATAGAACAAGAAATGGAGCTATGTTATCTTTCGAAGTCTCTTAGGGCTAAGAGGCTGGACTTCTTTCATTCTAAAATCCAAAACAGCATTCTGATACCACCCTTGAAAAATCATCATTTCCATCCCAAATCAGTGCAGCTTGCAAAGCATAGAAATTAGGTAGGTAGGTAGGTAAATAGGTAGATAGAGCCACAGAAGAGATTATTTAAAAATTCAGTCATTGATTTGATAAATATTTATTGCGTTCCAGCTACTTTCCAGGTGCTGTTCTGTATACTAATAACACAATAGGAAGTAACCCCCAGCTTCATGGAGCTTAATTTTAGCTGGGGAAACAGACGATAAGTACATACATATATAATATGTCAGTTAGTAATAAGTGTTTTGGAGAAGTATAAGTTCAGGTAACAAAGACAGGAAATACAACCAGGGATGGGAGGGTGGGAATGGTGCTATTTTATACAGGATCATCTGGGAAGACTTCCTAAAGCAAGTGACATTTGTTTAGAAATCTGAAGGAAGTTAGGTAGCCAGCCATGCATTTATCTTGGGAAAAATGTAGCAAGAAGAAACAGAAAGCAAATGCACTGGCATGGAGTTAGGTTCATATTTTAAGTTTAAGATGTCCATTGGACATCCAAGTAGAGATGTTTGTAGGTCCAGAATAGATATCTTTCTGGAAGTCCTCAACAAGTAGGAGATACTGAAGACATGATATTAAATGATGACACTAGGAAATGAGTTAGAAGAGGAAAATTTTGAAGACTGAGAACTTAATCACTACAATATTTAGAGGTTAGGAAAATAAGGAGGAAGCAACAATTAAAACTCTGAAGAAGTCTATTGGTAGGAATCGAACCAAGAGAAAGTAAGATCTTGGATGCTAAGTGAAGACATTTTTCAAAGTGGAAATGATTAGAAATTCCAAAAGCTGAAGACAAGGGGAGTAAAATGAAGTCTGAGAATATGCAATTGCTATGTTTTTCCCACTGGGTTTGGGACACTGTTACTTGATGCTTTCTTGACATCCCTGAACATCTGAGGGTAAGGAGGTAGAAGTTAAAAATATAAGGGGAAGTAGTTATAAGTGTAGAAGATAGAATATTTCAGCGCGTTAAGCCAGTTACGTACACTTTCAAGGGGATACACGTGAAGTCGCCATATCTACCAGTCTGTCATCTAGACTTTATACAAAACGAATCTCCTAGAAGGCAAGCTCCATAACATCAAAAGAGTTGTCAGTCCTTTTTATCACTGTACCTCTGGCACCTAAAAGAGTGCTCAATAAGTATTTGTTAAATTAATAAGTGAATCAACTGAATGATGGAATAATAACTCTAAAATTTTACTCATAGAAATAGTTGATTCTTAGATATATAATATGTCCAGAAAATATGAAGATAACCGTGTAAAATATTAATTCAATGGCTCCATAAATAACAACCTATAAGGGTATGTAGCTTATGTTTCACAGCTTACACATGAGTTAATCAGGCATCCGTATGTCCATCTTATATCTCCATTCAGTTATAAATAAGTGTTGACCTGCATGGAGTAAGGATTTGCAGCAACTTTTCAACATGTGTGTTTCTGGTACAATATGAGAGAATGGTAGTTGGCCCACAGTATTTGAATTAGATATTGCTCTTCCATTCTTACTGACAAATAGTTATATACAAGCACTAGGGACTCCAACATTGTGTACATGCTGATCTAATTAATGATATAAATTTACCCTTAGGATAGCAGCTTACATCTGCAAAATGTTTAAAGGCATAGCTGTAGAGATGCTTGTGAAACATCTCGACCCTCAGCAATAATTGCTCACCCTTCTGTATGAATATGCTAACTTCTCAGATGACCTTATTCCTGAGTCCTAAGCATTTGGTGCCTCTAGGCCATCTGGCATCTTGTGGCTGAGCCGGCTACAACTGCATCAAGTTATCTTAATAGCTGCCTAAAATTACTTAGCCTGGCTAAGAATACAGAGGTATGGATGTTTCCTTAGAACCAATAAGAAGTGACTGCTTGAGAGTTACGTTATTTGAATAAGAGAAAGTTTGCTTAAAAAAAAAAAAAAAATGAAGACCTCCAGGAAACTTAAGGTTCTGCCTTTGGTTTTGGACTAGGCACAATGTGAGTTGCATACATATTATATTGTATCGAAAACTTTCTAGTGTAATTGAATCATATGATGACTTAAAGTGAAAGTACCACGTAAAGTTCCAGTTTTACATTTCTCTTATATCCACTTAATATATCAAAGTATGTAGGACTTCTAAAATCTCTCATTTGATCTAATGAACACGCTGGCATTGAAATGAGTACCTTATGAAGAATTCTAGAAGATTGAGTCTCTGTGATTTGGCATTGTGAAATTCCAGAGGCAATAGGAATTAGGACTAAAAAAGCATAAAATATCCCTTGATGGAAAGTAGTTGTTTGGGCAGCTAATACAGTATCATTGATAAATCATCTTGTTAAGATTGGTGAAGTTGAAGATTTTTATTGTCCTTTCTTCCTATAAGATCAATAATGTTATGGTGGGTTAAAGCTACCAGGAATTGAATCTGCCTGTTTTGCCATCTAATCAAAGCTTCATCCTATTCTTTGAGCTTTAGTCCTACACGGTATGTGAGTACATGAGTTTGATGGCACATTATTTGTCTAGATAATCTAGCTCTTTAATTTTTTTCCTTAGGACTAATTTTTTTTCACGCCTTCTTATTGACGTGGGCTTTTATTTTTTAGGTCTCTATCTTTGTAAATTGCCTATTTACATTTTGCCCATTTTTTTAAACTTTCTGTTTTTCTTGCTGATTTGCAGGAGTTCTTTCTATATTCTATATTCTAGGTGACACTTCCTTAAAGTATGTCATTGTGTGTTAACTTTTTATACAGTGTCATTTTAAAATTTTGAAGTGGTTGAATTCATCAAGTTCTCCAATTAAGTTGTGCTGTTTTTGTTTTGTTTTTTTTGTGTGTGTATGTGTATATATATATATATATTCTTTTTCAGATTCCTTTCCATTATAATTATTACAAGATATTGAATATAGTTCCCTATGCTATACAGTAGGTCCTTGTTGTTTCTCTATTTCATATGGAGTAGTGTGCATCCATTAAACCCAAACTCCCGATTTATCCCTTCCCCTCTTTCCCCTTTGGTAAACATGTTTGTTTTCTGTATCTGTGAGTCTCTTTCTGTTTTGTAAATAAGTTCATTTGTATCATTGTTTGAGATTCCACATATAAGTTATATCATATGATATTTATCTTTCTCTGTCTGACTTCACTTAATATGATAATCTGTAGGTCCATCCATGTTGCCACAAATGACATTATTTCATTCTTTTTTATGGCTGAATAATATTCCATCACATATATATATCTACATCCAGTCATCTGTCAATTGATATTCAGGTTGCTTCCATGTCCTGGCTACTGTAAATAGTACTGCTATGAACATTGGGGTGCATGTAACTTTTCAAATTAGAGTTTTTTCCGGATATATGCCCAGGAATGGGATTTCTGGATCATATGGTAACTATTTTTAGTTTTTAAGGAACCTCCATACTGTTTTCCATAGTGGCTATATCAAGTTACATTCTCACCAACCGTGTAAGAGGGTTCCTTTTTCTCCACACCCTCTCCACCATTTATTATTTGTAGACTTTTTAATGATGGCCATTCTGACCGGTGTGAGGTGGTACCTCATTGTAGTTTTTATTTGCATTTCTCTACTAATTAGCTGTTGAGCATCTTTTCATGTGCCTGTTGGCCATCTGTATATCTTCTTTGGAGAAATGTCTATTTAGGTCTTCTGCTGAAGAATGTGTGGTTTTTGAAGTTCATTATCTGTCACTATAGATGAATTATATTAATATTATTATTCAAAATATCTGTTTGCTTATTTGGTTCGATTGATCCATTAGTAACTGACAGACATGTTAAAATATCCCACTCAAACTACTGATTTATTTATTTTTCCCTGTATTTCTGTCAGTTATTACCTTATATAATGTTGAATTATATTATAGATGCATACATATTTATGGTTTTTCATCTGTTGATCTGTTTTTCTCTTCTGCATTTTTTATGACTTGTGTCTTAAAATCTGTTTTCTCTGGCATTAAAACCATTATCTTGGCTAATATTTGCCACCTCTTTATCTTCAACCTTTCCAAATAAAACATAAATACAAATATGGGTATGGATAGATGGATATGTTTACTAGAGAAAAGCAATTGCTAGATTTTATATTTTTCTGTTTAAACCAATGTAACCATTTTTTGGTATTTTCATCAGCTAGTTTAACATTTTTTACATTGATTTAAATTAATGTTTTTTAGGATTTTTATTGTCAGCTTATTTTGTGTTTGTGTTTCTTATTTATGCTCTACTTTTTTTTTTTTTTTTTTTGCGGTACGTGGGCCTCTCACTGTTGTGGCCTCTCCCGTTGCGGAGCACAGGCTCTGGACACGCAGGCTCAGCGGCCATGGCTCATGGGCCCAGCCGCTCCATGGCATGTGGGATCCTCCCGGACCGGGGCATGAACCCAAGTCCTCTGCATTGGCAGGCGGACTCTCAACCACTGCGCCACCAGGGAAGCCCTATGCTCTACTTTTTACTCTTGTTCTCCTCTCCTACTTTACATTGGAGAAACCAAATTTTCCTCTGCATTCAAAAGTCAGACATTCTTTGTATCTTTTTATGTTTATGAGTAATTAGTTCTTTTTTCTTGATGCATAGTATTCCACTGGTATATAACTGTTTTGTTTATCAATTCACCTCTTAGTAGACATCTGGGATGTTAGCTATTATGAGTAAGGCTACTCAGAAGATTTGTGAATGATTATTTGTATACACACATGTTTTTATTCTACAATATTAATACATTAACATATTATATATTAATACATTAATTTTTTGCAAACTATGAGGTAGGGACTGGCTGCCTATTTTTGTAAATAAAGTTTTACTAGCACACAGTCACCCCCATTTGTTCACATGTTCTCTTTGGCTGCCTTCAAACTACAATGACAGTGATGAATAGTTGCAACAGAGATCGTGTGGCCCACAAGCCTAAACTGTATACTGTTTGGCACTTTACAGAAAGAGTTAGCTGACCCCTGTTGCAGCAGATACTCTGGATTCTGTTATATTCCTCCAAATAGTGTTTTGGTTTTTGTTTTCACAGGGTATTAAGCTTGTTAGACTCAAACTGGAAACTATCTTGCCTACTGTGGTTAGCACCTCATATGTTGGATCAGCTCACCCTTTCCTTATCTGGGCTATTTGTGGTGTGTCCCTTGCATGTATGGTACAGGTGCCACCTAAAGACCTAAACGTCTCTGACTCTCTTCCTTTTGGGATTGTCCCTTCAGGTTTTGGCAGCTTTGACTACATCAGTTTCTGTCTTCATGAGTCTAAAAAATGGCATATGTTGCTTTAGCCATTGTGTCATGCCATGACAACAAACCACTATCAGGTCAAAGCCACAAAGATGGTGAACTCAACTTATGCCAGTCAGCTCCCCTAAACAATTTACCTGCCTTTGTTCACATTCCAGAACCACCAGGAAGTTGTTTTTTGCATTTGTTCCACAGTTTATGGTTGTTAGCTGCTGGAGGGTTGGTCTTCTGGGAACTTATTCCACCATTCCAGAAGAGGAATATATTTCTCTTTCACACAAGGAAATTCTGGATCATTTTTCTTTCAAATATTTCAAATAGTTCCTTCCCACTTTTTTTTCTTTTCTTTGGGGCTTCATTAACTAGGTATTGACAGTTCTCCTTTCTCTAAATTTCTTCGTACTCCTTGATTTTCTTTAACGCTCTAAGATGTGTTCTATTGAGGGGTCCTTTGCAGCGTGCTGCTTCATTTGTTGGCTATGCATAGACTACATTTTTCTTCCCATGTCTGTTACTCAACACCTGCCTCAAGCAGTCATAAAGTATATGGAGTGAAGGAGGTAAAAGAGAAGACATCAAATTTAAATATTTAACTGTCAGTGGTCAAATCGTTTCTGCTAAGGGATAAAGTTTTTGAGATGTAAATGTGCTAGATTTTTAGTATTTCTTCCCATTAAAAAGGTTAATAATAATGGCTAAAGTCCAATTATTATTGCTTTATGTAATCAATGTTTATTTAGATTTATCCTCATTTTTGTCAGGTTCTTTGATCACAAGTGCTTTTCAGCCCTTTCCTATGAGGTCATATTCTTCTTGAAATACACAATTTAGAAGTTCCTTTCGGGAAGATCTGTTGGTGGTAAACACTCAGTTTCTGTTTCCTTGAAAGAGTCTTTATTTAACCTTCAGTCTTGAATAAAATTTTAGCTGAGTTCAGGACTCTAGATTGACAGTTATTTTTTTCCTCTTACCACTATGAATACATCATGTATTCACTTTTTTTATGTTTGTGCCAAGATGCCATCTTTGCTATTTTCCTAATCTTAAAAGGAAACTTTCAACATTTCACGGTGTTTTAACAATGTTTGCTGTAGATTTTTATAGATGTCCAGAGGTCCATTAATTTTGAAGATGTGTTCTTCAGTGGTTAGTTTGATGACTTTTTTTTAAATGAATGGATGTTGAATTGTGTCACAAGCTTTGTATCTAGAGATACAAATATCATAGAGTTTGAAGTTTTTGATGTGCTTTTGTTCACATTCCAGAACCACCAGGAAGTTGTTTTTTGCATTTGTTCCACAGTTTATGGTTGTTAGCTGCTGGAGGGTTGGTCTTCTGGCACTTTACAGAGTTAGCTGACCCCTGTTGCAGCAGATACTCTGGATTCTGTTATATTCCTCCAAATAGTGTTTTGGTTTTTGTTTTCACAGGGTATTAAGCTTGTTAGACTCAAACTGGAAACTATCTTGCCTACTGTGGTTAGCACCTCATATGTTGGATCAGCTCACTCTTTCAAAGCAAAGAGGTTGATTGGGGTGGGGGGGGGCTTGCTAGAAGCTTCCATTTAAAAAAATTTTTCCCCCCTAAAACCCCCCTGAAAACAAATTTTAAAAAATCCCAACAACGGTAAAACCCCCAACAAAAAACAACAAAAATGTGTCATGTACATAAAAGGTCCTTTTGGGAAAGGGCAAAGGGTGGGATTTTTCTGGTCATTGACTTGAAATGTATTTTTGAGTTTTGTCCTTCATGTTTTATGGAATAAAAAGTTCGGCCTTTTTATTGCATGAAACTAAAATTGAGAAAGGTTGGGGGAGGGGAGGGGGAGGGTTGAGGGGGGAGCAGGAGATGCCCCTCCCCCAGCTCCTGGGTAATGACACCTCACTTCTTCTTGCATAATTTCTGGCACCTTCCCGCCTGCAATGCCGGCTCTCTCAGCGTCTCAGAGAAGAGGAGGGGGGATCACACACTCATCGTCATGCTTGGAGAATAATTGTCGTTCTGGAAGGAGTGGAGGAAGTTCCCTCCTAGCTCACCATCGTCTCGAGGGGTGCCTGGAGGATTGCTAATGCCACTTATGTTGTTAGGAGAATTTTTTGGAAGTCCATCTATGTCACCTGACCCTAATGAGCCGTTCATGTGGTGTGGCTCCATGCCACCCATGCCCCCCATCGGGCCGTCCGAGCCTGGACCCATCGGGAAGTTGGACCGGCTGCCTCCAGGCGGCACCGGGTTAATCATTGTGTAGATGTTGTCACTGGAATTTGTTGAATCTGCAGGACTAGGCATGATGGGTGTTCCTGGGGGGCCGCCACCACCAGGGGGTCCCACGTAGGTGCCAGGTGATGAGGAGGAATATGGAATTGAGTTAGCACTGTTATGATTGGGCCAGGGTCTGCCAGCTCCCGGGCACATGTTAATCCCGGGCATGGCGGGGCCAAGGGAGTTGGGTGGTGGTCTCATGCCGCTGCCGTAATTCTGTGGGCCGGGCCCCATAGGCCCCATGCCTCGGGGAGGGTTCATTCTCTGCATTGATCCTCCCATGTTGGGGTGCCCTTGTTGTCGCGTGGGATCCATGGAATTGGGCAGCAGTGGCTGTGTCCCAGGAACTCCTCCCGGAGGCTGGTTTCCCATTCTGATCGGGGGCCGGGGGCCGCCTGCGTATCGCGGTGACATAAAAGGCTGACTGTGGGGTCCCATCATGCTGCTGGGATTGTGAGGTGGAGGCTGTGCGTGCGGCGAGGGCTGTGACCCCGGAGGACCCTGAAAGAAACCTGGTGGGATGGGGCCTCCCGGCATCCCATCGTTGGGGGGAATGTTGCCAAGCACCGGGCTCGGGGCGGCGGCTGCGCTGTAATCATGAAAGGCTTTTGCTTCACTTGAATGTTCACAAGTGTCTCGCCTTTCAGGAGCTGCACAGTAAAGGTCCCAAAATACGCACCACCACGAAGTGCAAAAACCCAGGCGGTTCTCCCAACGTGATGTTTTTTTCCCATCGAATCTCCGACAAGAAGGTCTGTGCAGATTTCTGTGCTCCTACGTGCAGTAAATATTCGTAGACGTATAAAGCTAACTTTTCCCGAGCCTGCCCGTCCGAGGGCACCGCCGAGCCTTTGCCTTTGGCAAACATGGTTTTCAGAGAAGAGGGCGCCGAGCCTCGCCGCCGCCGCCGCCGCCACCGCTCCGGCTGCTCCCGAGCCGCCCCCTCGCTCCCGGCCCCCTCCCCGGCGTTAGAGTACCTGCTCTTTTGAATAATAGCAGATAATGGTGGAAGGTCAGAATTTAGACCACCACAGTGTTCAACAAGGAAGTATGATTTTAAAACTACAGCATAGACAAGATTTGCTTTTTAGTTCAAGATGCATTGGTTAACTAATGCATGTCAATCAAATCTCTAATATTATAGTAGCCTTGCATTCCAAGAAAAACCCAACATGATCATGATGGTACATTACCTTTCTTCATGGGTTCCATCTGTTAAAAATTGTGTAGAATATTTAAATCTAAGTTTGTAAATGAGGTAGATCACTATTTTCATTTTCTTTTAAAACTCCTGTCTGGTTTGGGTATCATAAAGTGTGTTTAGGAATATTGCTTCTTTTTCTGTTCTCTAGACAGTTTATGTAAATTGACATAAGTTTTTTGGATCAAAAACTCTTTTGTGGGAAGATTTTTAACAGCCACTTTTAATTATTCTATGGTTAGGCAATAGTTTCAGCTTTTCTATTTCTTCTTAGGTCCATTTTAGCAAGTTTTTTGTAAATTTTTAAAAAATATTTTTCCATTTCATATTCATTCTAAAGTTTTTTGGCATAAAGTTGTTCATAATGTCTTCCTACTTCTGTTTAAACTTTATGTCATCTGTAGTTATGCCTTCATTTTTTATTCCTAATAGTGTTTATTTTTGCCTTCTTTTTTTCTTGATTAATTTTCAGTTTTATTAGTATTCATAAAAAACTAGATTTCAGTTTTTTTAATTTCTTTTGTCTTTGTATTCTATTTTTTTTTAATACCTCTCTTTCTCTCTCCCTTACTTTTTTCCTCTCTTCCATCCTTAATAATACCAAGCTGTTCTGTGATAGAAAAGATTGTTTTTGAAAATATTATTCCATACTGAATTACACTTGCAATCAAATGTTACATTATTGAGATTGTAGTTTGAAATATAATTTATGGGTGAACAAGGAGTTACATGTCTGAGATTTAATTGCTACTTCCATGCATATGCACTTAAGATTTTTTTATTTTAACATAAAATTCAAAACATCTTAATGGAACTATTTGCTATAAAGAAAGACATGGACACAGGTTGTCTTTGAAGATAAATTTTATGATATCTATACATGGACAGTTAATCCATGTCCATTTAAATTTTTCCATTGAAAATATTTTTTTTTCATGTAAACTTTAAAAGGCTTCTTGAGATAAACATCCAAATTTATATATGCTTTTAAGGGTCATTTCTTATTATAGAGGAATAAAAAAGGACTGTTGTATTATTTTTATTAGTTTGCAAGGAATGCTGAGTTGTACATTTCTGTCCTGGATTCCTGTACACAGCATTTTAAGTTTTGAAGTTGTTTTCTTAATTGACATAGTAAGTAATTTCAGTTATTAAGTTGAAAAGATTTGACTCTGGCCTGTGTAACATACAGAGTGTTTGGTTCTAACAAAATACTCAGTCCTGCTCCTCTTAAGAAAGGGCTTGGTATTACATAGCTCTAACATCATGCATCTGAGATGTTGTACTTCTCAAGGAGAAAACAGTCCATTCCATTTCTTCACTATTTTATTGCTTTACTTTTTACAGTTTGGTTTGAATCCTGAATCTGAGTTATCTTTCAGAATGAGGCTATAATTTACTTACCAAAACATCCCCAGAACTGTAGAACATAAAGGGTAAAGAGATCTCCTCTATGAGAGATATATTCTGTATGACTGTGCATATCTTGAAAAGCTGCCAGGTTTGCTTTTATGCTCTCAGTGCCTCAAATGGGAATCAGTTAGAGTACCTGCTGTTTTGAATAGCAGATAATGGTGGAAGGTCAGAATTTAGACCACCACAGTGTTCAACAAGGAAGTATGATTTTAAAACTACAGCATAGACAAGATTTGCTTTTTAGTTCAATATGCATTGGTTAACTAATGAACTTGACTAAAATAATTCATGTTATAGCACAACTAAGCCTTATTGAATATTAATAAAGCAAAATTCTTCTTTGGTGGAAAATTCAGCATTTGACCCCATAATTATAAAATATCATTAACAAGAATGTCTTGGAGAAAAAATAAAAACTTTTAGGAACTAAAATTCTCAGGTTAGATATCTATTAATTCAAATATAAACGTGTCCATAAAAGTACATGATAAACAATTAACCTCTCTGCTTATTTTCAAGAGGCTAAAATATTGCAGAGAAGCTATTTCATTTAGGCATTCTTTAAAATTAGTTCCTGGATGAATTTTTGGTAAATGGTATGTGAAATAAAAGCAAAGAAATTAAGCTAAATCATATCCTAAATATAATAAGATATATTTGTATGAAATATTTTGAAGCAGAAAAACTATCTGTCATAGCACATAAAATAGTGTGAATAGAACATATCACACTGCTGCCATAGACTATTGAATTTTCAAGAACTTACAAACATTTCAGAAATCTAAATTTTTAAATAAAGATAGAATAGGAAAATAATATTTGGGGAGTTGTAACAAATTCAGAGAGTTGTAATAGACCTGCTTGAAATCTTAGTTTAAATTTATGATTCCCAAAGTATTTAGTAGATTTGAGTCATAAGTTAATTTTAACTGTATAGTGATTTTCAGTTTGTTTTGAACACCAAGGCCAGAGTAAACCCCCTAAAATAACCTTTTTATCTTATCAACCTGCTGGTCAACTGCTGAATGATTTCTTTTTCCCTCCAAATATGGAGTCCTGGCATGCAGGATCTGATTTTTCTATCTTTAAAATCTTGTTCCCTACTCCCTACCCTTATATGCCTCCTCCCATCTGACTGGTCTTCTCACCCTTTCAAGACTGTCTTTCACATCAATACTTACTTGTTCTGTCCTTATCAACCTGCTTTCTTCCAGCCTTTACTCCAAATATCTGGATAGGTAGTCACACTATCATCTTCAAGATAGATTACTCCAGTCGCTTTAAGTATGACGCATGGATTTGATATTTCTGTGTAATTTGTTAATAACATGCTTGTATCTAAAAACTTCAGCCATCCTATAGAAATAGAAAGTCCTTAAGAATGTGGTAGTTTTGCCTCTTTATCTGTCTCTGGGTGGCCACAAGTATAGAGTTCTCTTCTTTCAGTGTTGTGTTTATGCTATTTTATCTCACTATTTTTTGTTTGTTCCCTCAACTTTTCCCTAGAAAAAGTTAAATGTATTCTGGGTACCTAGAACTCATTCATACTGAGGTAAAAATGACTGATAACAAGGGAAATATGCCCACTGAGAGTCTCTGTATTGCATCGGGGCCAAGGCTACGTGATGAAATAATGAAGTACTAACATGGCTTCTCGGCATACAGCAAAGCATAAGTGAGGACAGGCTTTAAGATAGGAGGCACTAAATTCATACCATAAGCTCATTAATTTTTCTAGCCTGGTTCATATAATGGTATAAATAGTGATTTTTAGCTTACAGTTTTCTGCTGTAGCTACTTAATCTTGTGTAATCACATGTGTTTTATTTAAAGAAATTTTTAAATAGTTAAATTTATGAAACAGATTTTCTATTTTTATCAGTCTTCTCATCACTATAAATAAGCCATACACTATTTCAATTATAAGTTTAATATTACAAGTACCTAAAGTATATTTTTCTTCAAACATTTCTGATGTTCTGTTAAAAGAGCTCTCTCAAACCTTATTGACTTAACCTCAAAAATGTGATGCCTTCCCCTTATTAGTTATTATAACCTTGTTTTCAGCATGTTATTTGCACAGGGTTGTGGTGCAAGGTAGAAGGGGAAAAAGAATGCAGAACCAAACTAGATCCACCAATGGATGGAACTGATTGTGACCCTGGTAAGGTAAGTCATTGGTGCTGCCTGAAATTAATAAGAATATTAAGTGAAACTTAAGAAACTTGCATTTTCTCCTTACTAGTTATGAGTGTAACTAGCAAGACATTTTCTTCTGCCAGTTACATATGTATCTTTCTTAACACCAATGTAATACTTTCAGTATATATAAAGTTTCAGCATTTCCTCTATTTTCAATTTTAACACTTATATTTTTGCAAATCCATGGGTTTTTAAAATACCAATGCAGTAATTTTTTATTGTTGATTATGACAATGTGGAGAGTTGGATGTATGTATTACTTTAACAAAAATGAAATATTTTATTATTAAATTACACATAAGTAAAAGATTCACAAATAAATCATAAATAGTAAAACTCAGCTAATGAATCCTTTAAAGTATAAAATATTGTCTTAGGAGAGCCACCAGGTATAGTTTTTCCTTGTCATTTCAAGCATCATAAATAAAATATTCTGGGGGATTAGTAAACATTTGGCTGTCTAAGTTGTTTAATCTAATGTGTTTCATAAGGCTGTGGAAATGTATTAGTACACATTTCCAGATCATTTCAATTGCTGTTGAAAATTAATTTTCTTTTGAAGAATATTAAGGCATTAGATCCCATATAAACTTAGAATTACAGTTAATTTAATCAAAAGATAACCATTCAATAGTTTACATAATTTTCTAATTTTTATTCTATGAAGGGAAAGTAGAACAGTTATTACTTTACTCATTAGATGTAAGATCAGAAAACTTGCCTCTGAAGAACATGAATTTTTATTACAGTTGAAAAGAATCAACAACATAAAGATTACTTGGGGTGAATTAGTGAAAAAAATTAACTTATGTAGAGGGCTAGTTTAAAAGCACATCAATTTGAAAAATGGACAGGAATGGAAATCTAGCATTCCACTTCTAGAATTTTGTCCTAAGTAAATACTTACACCTGTGCAAAAAGATAGGCACGTGTGCATGTACACACACAAACACACGCACACACATACTTATGTCAGGATGCAACCTGCTGTGGTGAGAAATGAGGTACAACAAAAATATTCATCAGGAGAGGAATGGTTCCAGTGTAGCTGTTAACAGAATGAGGTAAATATATATGTATTAAATTGAAAACATTTACAAGACATGATAGTATAGAGACATGTCAGAAAAAACTGATACTTTATATGATACCATTTGAGAGTTAGGGACAAAAACAATTTGCATACAGATGTGAGTATACACACAGAGTATATATATATATAATTTTTTTTTTTTTTTTTG